>NC_056526.1:172599470-172625612 GCF_019175285.1 Sceloporus undulatus | reverse complement strand
TATGATGATTTGTAATATTAATCTAACTGGATAATGTAGATAATGATGAGGAAAATTTTATGGCTGTGGTTCCCATACAATTAGTAATCTGTGTTCTCACCTGGATGTGACTGTACATGATATCTGCCAACCTTAGGATATTTCATCATCATAAGTAAGAATTAATTTTACCATTTTCTTCCTCTTGCAAGAAAACTGCAGTTTTTTGAGGATTATTTGTAGTTCAGGATTTATCCTGCAAAACAAAACAAAGCAAAACAAAACACAAAACTCATACATAGGGTTTCTTATGTAGAAAATGGGTTTTTCTGTGTTGAAGCTATGCTGTCTGGAAATTTGCTGTCTTCAAAGAAAATCTGTTTTTCTGCACAAAAATCTGTGAATGTACACTTGTTTGTTTTGTTTTGAATTTTTCTACAGAATAAAGCCTAAATTTTGAAGATCCTTATCTGTGTAGGATTCCATTTTAATTTGATGATTTGAATATTCTCAATATTCTTTCCATTCCTACTAAACCTATCCCTGACATATTCACTCTGCATAAAAAACTGTCTTGTGTAAGACTGTGAACAGTACTACCATTATACCATGGTGAATTGCTGTATCAAAAATATGGCCAGGGTATTTATCTATGACATGTGTTGTTAAACTGCCCCACTGGCCTGCACATCCAATTCTGATCTTTTATAGCAATGCGTAGCGCATTAATAATAAATCCAGTGTTGTGCAGAAATAAGCAGTAAAGCTAATACTCCCTGCTTGAAGGCTCACTAACCTTGGGGGTTGGCAAAATATATTTTGATGCATTAACAGGCTCTCTCTTAAGTTGTCAGGCACCAAGCTGAAGTTCACACTGAATAGCAGTGAGAGATATGCTGTTATGAAATACATGTGCTCAGGTCAGGCATCCCATGCAAATAAGTACTACATTAACATATCATAAACTTTGACACATTTATGAAGCAGCCTTCTATTGAGTCAAATCACTGGACCATTACTAAACTCTTGTCCAGTGTCCAATGACTGGCAGCAGCTCTGGGGCAGGATTTTTCCCTATAGCCTCTTTTAACTAGAAATCAGAACTATGTGAGCTGAAAATTGTTGCTGCATGTTAAAGTAGATGGTGAAAACACTGAAACAAAGATTTTCCATACTTTGCTACAATCATTAGTCAAATGGTGACTAGTCAAGAAATCAAAAGATGATTAGGACTTGGAAGGGCAGCTATGAAAGAAATAGACAATATCCTGAAAAGTAAACATGTATGTTTGAATCAGTAAATTCAGGATGCTCTATGGTGTACTTCCATTTTCTATGTATAATTAGGGAAGAAGGACAGTGAAAAATGCTGTCAAGAAGGCAATAAACCCATTTGAAATGTGATGCTGGAGGAGAGTTCTGCAGGTAACATGGACAGCTGAAAACAGAAATCAATGGGTCCTAGAAAAAAACCAAGCAGGAACTCTTCCTAGTAGCCAAGATTACTAAAGATGAGACTGTCATACTTTGGCCATATCATTAGAAGATATGACTTATTAGGAAAGACAATAATGCTTGGTAAGGTGGAAGGCAGGAGAAAAGAAGACCACATTACAGGTGGATATACTTAATCAGAAAAGCCACAATCCTGAGTTTGCAAGATCTGAGCAGGGATGTTAATAATAGGTTGATTTGGACATCTCACATTCATAGGGTTACCATGAATAAAAAATTAACTTAATGGCAATTAACAACTACACTAAAACTCGGATAAGTGGATGGTGGCAACAAGAGGGAAATGGTCATCAGTAAAGTGACTGTAAAAGAGCTAATGCACTGCTTGCAACAGGCAAATTTTGTCTCTCTTCCCACATCATTATTCTACAAAAGAATTGCAGCCACTACTATAAAGGACCAGAAATCTGGCCATTATATATGAAATCCCAAGAAAGAGAGAAGTCAACAAGTGCAAGCAGTCTTCCTTAGCTTGTGCCTTTAAACTGCTCTGGGTACCATATCCAGGTTCTGGACACAATATCCTATGAGGCCCAGGACAATGGCAGTTACACAAATTATTTGAAATGCTTCAAATTGGGACAGGTGTGATGGATAGCATTTCATTTTCTTCCAAGATGATTGTAATTCTTTCCTTTGTGAGAAAAATTATAAGTGAACAATCTCCAGTGCCTTTAACTTTGGTCAAGTTCCTGAAGGGTAGATTAAAAAAAAACCCACAAAACCAGATAAATAGCTTTGGGATGCAGGACAGATCCAATCATGAACTAGCAGCTAACCAATCTGACTTTAAATATATATGTCTTGGAACTGACAATAGGACTCAGACCTAGAAATATATTGAAACTGAGAACTTTTAATGTACTGTGGCATATAAATATTTTAATTAATAAATAAATGCATACATATATCTATCCTTGGGGCCCATCCTGATCTGATGGTTTCCAATATTCTAGAAGAATCCAGTCTTTACTGCCAAACTCAGTAAATGAAGTTCTGTATTGGCACTGCATGATGTACTCTACAAGATGAAGTTAAGGCAGCACTGCTAGAATCATCGAATCATAGAGTTGAAAGAGACCTCAAGGACCATGAAGTCCAACCCCATGCCATGCAGGAATACACAATCAAATCACCCCAACATATGGCCATCCATCGGTTTAACAACTTCAAAAGAAGCAGATTCTACCACACTCCCAGGGAGTGTATTCCACTGTCAAACAGTTCTTATTGCAGGGGTAGGCAACCTGCGGCCCGCGGGCTGGATGCGGCCCGGCAAGGCCTTGGGACTGACCCCAGCCCGGTCCTGCCACCGATTGCCGCTGGGGCCTTTGGGGGGCAATTGTCTATAGAAGCCTCAGAAACATGCATTTATATTAACATTTTTAAAAAAAATCAGCAAATTTTTTCGCATGTCCTCCATTTTTTTTTAAAAAAAGTGTCTTCCATTTGAAAATTTTGTCCTACATTTGTCCTGGTTTATTTATATATTTATTTTTTTTTAATTATTTAATTATTTATTTTTTGGCTTTGGCCCCCCAGTTGTCTGAGGGACAGCAACCTGGCCCCTGGCTTAAAAAGATTGCCTACCCCTGTCTTATTGTAATAAAGTTCTTCCTAATGTGGAGGTGGAATCTCTTTTCCTGTAGTTTAAATCCATTGCTCCATGCACTAGTCTCTGGAGCAGCAGAAAAAAAGCTTGCTCAAGCCGCAATATCACATCCTTCCAAATATTTAAACGAGGTGATCATATAACATCTTAATTTTCTCTTATTCAGGCTAAAGATATTCATTTCTCTAAGTTATTCCTCATAGGATCTGGTTTGTAGACCGTTCACCATTTTGGTTGCCCTCCTATGGAAATGCTCAAGCCTTTACATATTTTGTGCTTCCCCTACTGCATCATCTGCTCCAGTTTCTTCAGGTTGAGCTCCCCCACCCCCTTTTTTTTTTTTTTTTTGTAAGAAGACTAAAGAAAAGAAAGTGTTGAGTAGTTTTGCCTTTCATCTGTCCCCTGTTAGCCTTTGGCCATCTTCTCCATGCATGGTCCCACCATTTCCTTCTTCTTGAGCTCATTCTGTGCTTAGCTTTTCTGACTTTTCCCCACATGTGCTAGCTATTTGTTTGAATTCCTCTTTTGTGATTTCCCCCCTTTTCCATTTCTTATATATGTTCTCTTTAAAACTTTGCTCAGTTGAAAGTTCTTTAGTCCTCCATCCTGGTTTCTTGAGACACCTCCCATTTTTCTTCCTAGTTGGAACTGTTTCAAATTGTATTGCCCATTTGAGAAAGTGCCATCCATCCTGAACTCTCTTCTCTTTCAGTATTCCTGACCATGGGATCACACTCAGTGTTTCCTAAGTTTACTGAAATCAACTTTCCTAAAGTCTAGAATGCATGTCTCACTATGGTTGGCTTCCCCTTTCCACTGTATAACAATCTCCAGGATTCCCACCTAACTCCCACCTAAGAATTTTTCCACCTCATTAACTAGGTCATCCCTGTTGGTTAGGATCAGATCTAAAATAGTTGATCCCCCTGTTGCCTCTTCCATCTTTTGGACAAATAAATTGTCTGCCAATCAGATGATGAATTTACTGGTCCTTAAACTCTTGGCTGAGTTTGACTTCCAGCAAATATCAAGATAGTTTAAGTCCCATCACTACTACATCTCTTGTTTCTGAGTGTGTGGTCATCTATTCTAGAAAGACATAATCCAATCCCACAGTCTGACTTGGGGGTCTGTAGTAACTCCCACAATATCATCCCTGTTGTTTCTTTCCCCTTTAATTTTTATCCAGATGCTCTTCACCAGGCTGCCAGGAATTAAGTCCTGGATCTCTTCACAGGTGTAACCATCCCTAACAAACAATGGTACTCCTTCTCCTTTCCTGTTTGGCTTATTTCTCTTAAAAAGATTATACGCTCCTGAAACAGCAGCTTGTGGTCAAGAATCCAGATTGCTCTTGATGGCAACATCTGTGGAGCCTGTTGTTCACTCCTGCTATTTTCATCTTCTTTCACAGATCATGAGAAGAGATGAGATAACAACCTGTTCACCCAGTTCTTTCGGCTTCCTACCCAACACCTCATAATCCCTTATGATATTCTGATGGCTGGACCTTGCAGTATTATTGGTTCCCACATGGACCAAAAGGAAGGGCTAATGATCAATAGGCTTGATAAGTCTTGTCAACCTCACTGTCACATCATGGATTTTTGCTCCAGGGAGACAACACACCTCCAAAGACATATTTTCAGGCCCACAAACCACTGTTTCACTACCTCTTAGCAAGGAGTCCCCCATGACCACTATGTACCTCATCCAAGGCTTAGCAGTGGCTATTCCATGTGCTGATTCTAACAAGGTCTCCTATACATTCCCTGAGAACTACCTGTGCTTCTCTCCTTCATTATTCCTAAGGGAGAGAGTTCAAATTGGTTCTGTAGCTGCAAGTTTGTAAAATAATCATTGTTTTTCCTACTTCTATGTGCCACATTCTTTCACTGTCTACTTCCTGTGTTTGGGAACAGACGTCCTCCCAAGAAATTTCTTCTGTGTATTCTTCACCCAGAACTGTCTGTTCTGCTTTATCCAGGAAAACCTCTTGCTCCCAAATATCCTGAAGTGTACATACTCCAGCTGCTAGACCTTTTCTTCCAATAGGACTACCAACTTACACTCAGTGCAGGTTAATATACCCACATCCATTGACAAGAAGACAAATATACTACATTGGGGCTTGGTTCCAGGACCTCCTATGGATAAAAAAATCTGTGAATACTCAAGTCCCATTAAATACAATGGTGTAGCAAAATGATGTTCCTTATATAAAATGGCAAAATCAAGGTTTGCTCTTTGCAATTTATATATTTTAAAAATATTTTCAAGCTGTGGATGTTTGAATCTATGAATAAAAATGTATGGATACAGAGGGATGACTGCATAGCTGTTTTAGGTGACTGCAGCAGCTCCTTCACTGTCCATGTTCATTAGTCTTAAGTAGACACTGAAAGAAGACTCTGGACTTCCCCCTCAGGCACCCACCCAAAACACCCTTGTTTTCCAAGTGTGTTCACTGAGCTTGAGAGTCTGAGACTTCAGCCATATAGGAAAGCTACTGGCTGCTAGTTCCTCCTCCAGCCAAGTTTCTGATCCCTTCCTCTAAGGAAAAGCCCTGCCTCCCTGGAACCAGGTGCTCAGGAAGGGACCTGGGATAAACCCAGTAGAACAATAGAGTGCTAACAAGCACACAGTCACATTTTCATTCACCTCACATAAACAATCAAGCTTGGCCCAACAGAGAAATGATTACCAAACTACAATAGAACAATAAACACTACACTATTGCTCACACAATCAAGCTTCCATTTGGCGCCAAACAAACCAAACGGCCTTCCCACTATGGACTCTCACTCTTTTCCCAAAAGACTCTCTGGGACTGTGGAGGTTTAACAGCACAGACACACAAGCTCACTTTCTGCTATCTCTTCCTCCGCACCCATACAAAACACTCTTGTTTTCCAAGCCTCTTCACCAAGCTCCAGAGCCTGAGACTGCAGCTATATAGGAAAGCTACTGGATGCTACTTCCCCCACAGCCAGTGCTCTTCCATTGTGATCAATCATATTTAACACAGTCTTCTCATCCCCAGTCAGTTTTAATTAAATGAAGAGTAAATGTGTCTAAAGACATATAGCATCTCTTAGAGTGATAATGAAACATTAACAAAGTGTTACAGCCTTTAGTCAAAGTTCTAGTTGGGGATATTCTCACAAGCTGTCCATCGATCATTGTTGCAGCAATATATATATCTTCAAGGAGACTGAGTATTCCATGCACACACTCTAGCATAATGTGTTGGTCATTCTGTCTTTTAAATGCAGTTCCACAGTCCATCTCTTCTTTTTCATTTGGTGAAGAAAATGCAACACACAATGTTCATTCAGCCACAGAGCATCTTCTTTCTTGGACCCAGACAGAACAATTACTCAATCCTGTATCTATCAGGACCTACAGGGACATTTCGAAATTTCAAGTGCTGTTTAAATGCAGATCTCCTGCAAATTTGTCTAAGGATACAGAATATACCCTATTGTTAATCACAAACTCAATTACTTAAGCAAGAATTTGTATTTATGTGACTATACTCTCAGGTGTGTAGTCATTCTTGACTAGCATTCTGATCCAGGTTCCCTTCCATCAATCACAGACAACCAGAAACTCCACAGTAAAGATGACAATTCATTTTATTTGGTCCACTTTTTAAAGTGAACCAACTTAATTTGCATATCCCACCATGGGAAACAGCACACTAGATTTGATTTGACCTAGCAGGGTTCCTCTTACATTATTATGGCTGCACATTTAGAACGATGACAATAATGATGGGCATTGGTGTTTCAATTGATATCCTGGGTTTTATGATTGAAGGAGCCCTAATCAGCCTCCATGGAACCTGAATGTTCCTCACACTCCTGAAAGCCACTGGCCTAACTCAAAAAGAAAGGTGGGTAATAGCACCTTCTAAACTGCTGTCCAACAGAGTTTTGCACTGTGCACACATTCATTTAGTGGCTTCACTGCTCCCTGTATTATAGCTAATGAAAACTGGAACACCTTACAACCCCCTGAAAAATTCCAAATCCCAAACTTATATAATTTTCTCCAGTTTCATGTTTGTGCTGAAGCTGCTCCAGGGCAGGTGCAATTAATTTATGGTTATTATCATTATACTCTGAACTGTAGCTGAGCTTCCTATGCTTCCACCCGTTCTCAATGACTGTGACATTTTAGTCTCCTCATGAGCAAGCCTTGTACTAATGCTGGATGCTTCCAGCTCATCAGATAGGATTTTCTTTCTTTGAAACCACCAGACAAAGATTCTGAAAGGGGGAGGGAAACAGTAAGAGATGCCAGTGAGAGAAATAAGATGTTTTCATGAAGCTGATGTTTCAGAAACCAAGAAATGGCTTCTTTTTTAACAAACTGTCTCTTCCAAGCACTTACGATAAACATCAAAATCATTTTAGACTCTTACAAAGAGTAATTAGGCAAACACTGGAAATAATGCATTTTGCAACTTATTATTTCACCAGTGAAATGTCATTTTGATGGGTGGAGTCTATTCAGAGAGGCAACTTGCATGATGCAGTGATCACTGGGGAATGTGCTTCACATAGCAGTCCCTACACTGCTAAGTGAAGCCTTCCAGATGTTATTGGACTTTCAGCTTTCTTCACTACAGGCTATGGTTGAAAGGGCTGTCAAGCATCATCTAGGAAACTACATGTTTTCTACTCCTGTCCTGCAGAATCCCAATTAAGAATCTCCTGCAGAATCACTGAATTACTGAGTCAAACCTTTGGTCCATCTGGTTCTGTATCATTTATCTTCTCCAGTCTTATCTGGACATAAGAAAGTCCACCTGGGATAATTTTCATTCAAATAAAGACCTTTCCCAGTAAGCAATGATCCTTCTGTGCTGTACGCAAGCCCTATCTATTGTCAAAAGGTAGGGCACAGATAATGAGAAAGACACCCAGACGAAAAGCACTAATTTGTAGAGCAGTCTCACTATGTTCTCCCAAAGATAAGCAGTGTCAACTAGGAATGTGCAGAAAACAGTGAGGAGACAAGCTCCACGTGCTCAAGGATGGTCAGTGTTAAAAAAAGCCTTGGGCTATTTTCTGCTTTCTTCTTTAAGATGTGCTTTTCAGCTAAGACTCTGACATCTCCAAGGTTAATTTGTTCCCATCAGTTCTGCAAACCAGAGAGCAGTTCCTTCCTTCCTTCCTTCCTTCCTTCCTTCCTTCCTTCCTTCCTTCCTTCCTTCCTTCCTTTTTCTCAGGCTTCTTTAGATGCCTGTCAACTGTTTTCTCTCTTGTTTGAGAGCCAAATTCTATCTGGTGATAGTGATAATCTCAGAAACATTTCCCCAGTATTAGGGTCTACTACTAAAATATTACCCAACCAACAGATTATTATCTACCAAGGATGGTCACTCAAGTACTATGCAGAGTTGGGACTAATACTGCTCTGTTTCTATTTATATAATTTCTTATGAGGAAGTAAGTTCTCAGGCCTCCTTTTCTAGGAAATGAATCCATCCAACATAATTGACATTCAATATACTAATACCAGTCTATTCAGTTAGGACTGGTTTAGACAAGCAAAAAAATTTAGGCCCGGTAAAGACTGGCCCTTTGCGGGCTGGATTCATCAGTCTGGGGCTGATTTTAGGGCTCCGTAGGGCTGGGCATCCATAAGCTCCCAGCCCTACGTTCGGCGCACGGAAGTGTTGTTGTATTGGCATGCAAGCACCAATATGATGCCCTTAAAAAGGAAGCTTCCTAGAGCAGCTCCTTTTTAGTGCCATGCCATGCACCACCACACCCACAAGTCACCTGAAAGCTGCTCCGCCGGCGGCTTCCAGGCAAGTTGGGGGTGCAGGGTTCAGATGCTATTCACCCCAGAGCCAGGAAAAAGCCAGCTCTAGAGGTTAAGGGGTGGCTTTTTTCCACCCCAAATAGGAGTGGACTTTTTCCTCTCCTATTTGAGGCAGAAGCTGGCTGGTTTGGGACCACAGCGTGCTGTTGCCACGGCCCCAATCTGGCTCTCTCAGGTGTGGCATCATGCAATGGTTAAGTTGTTTCACTCCTTAATCTGCATCAATCTGTTATGTGTATGTATGGAAAAGGATAACAGGGGATGTGAATAAGAATAGCTTCAGCTTTTACATATAAGCCACTGTTTTCCTGTGCTACCGAGTCCCTACAGGGCAAGAGCCCCTGATGGCTGATTTCAACTGCTAGTTTACCTATGGCCAGAATCTAAGCAACTGAAGTTGTAAGTGTATGCCAGTTCCCCCCTGAGGTCATATTTATTGTTCCCTATTTATAACAAAAATGGCCCTCAGCCCAGTCTATGGCAGCCTTGGGAATAATTTATTTACTCAACAAGAATCTATAAGTTTGTGAAGTGCTCATTTAGATGGAATATTCATAGAAATGTTTTAATGGAAACAAGTGCTCCTGGTACACATGCTAATTTCATATGAAGTAAATACAGATAGACACCAAGATAGGTCAATCCTCAGGGCATTAGAAAATCACATTACCTATGCTAGTTAGAGGGGAGTTTTTGCAGCGCTCATGGGTAATGTATTTTGAGGAGGTATATATTACTGAATGGATTTTTCAAATGAAAAAGAGATCTTAAGAGTGCTTCTTATACCTTTCTATGGCCTTCATTCCAAAAGTGTGTTTTATCAGTATTCTGAGGGACAGAAATAAATACTATGTGTGATTACTGGGTCTGCATTTAAACTCATCTCAAGGCCATGCATTTTTTAGTATGTTTTCAGTGATACCATGAATGCCTTTAGTAAGAAAATCACAGGAAGAATAGCATTAAACAGCATTCAGTTTCAGCAAAAATGGTTAAGTTGTTTTGTATATAGCTGCTAGCAGTTGAGGACCATTTGAAAAGGTTTTACTAAAACTGGTCCAAACTTAAGGGCTCTCCTCTCTTTTTCCCATTTTAGGAATGAAGTTCATAATTTTTGTGGAAACACAAAACTTTCTTTGACTGAGGAGCATATTGGGAAACAAAGGTCCTCATTTCCCCTTCCCTTAACATACTCTTTTGAACAAAGGCTTTTATGGATCTACAAAATTGGCAGCATGTGTGAACTTGGTTCAGTTTTAGTTGTTACCACCAAAGAGACACATAGAGGGTGTAAGGACCAATACTTTATGTCAGCCAGTACCCGAACTAGGGATGTGGTAGAGCTGAGTGTTCACATGCTCAGAGCTCTACTTTTGCTGCCCGGGTGCCATCTTGGCTTGCGCCCATCCAGATGGAGCATGCCATGATGACATCCCTCATGCACAGTGCCCAAATAGTGCTGCGCACAAGGGGCATCATAAGGCCACAGTGGGGTGCTTATGGTGCCTCTTCTATGGTGCAAATAGGAGCCACATTTTGCAGTTCCTTTTTACATCAGGTTGGGGTATGGCATGCGGTTGCTGCATCCCCAACCCAACACTTACAGAGGTGGCATAAAACGATCACTTACCCAGCTGTCTGTATAGCCCCATACTTACAAAATGGAGTCACAGAGGATCGTTTTGTCACTTCTTGTGACCTGGTTATCATAAAGTAAAGAAAAAGAGGTGAACCAATTTCTGTGTTTTCACATAATTGAATGCTTTCTAAAGAAATGATGAAAAGTCTGGAAACTATGCACTACAAGGACTGGCTTAGGGAGCTGGGTGTGTTTAGCCTGCAGAAGAGAAAGTTAAAAGGTGATATAATAGCCCTATTTAAATATCTTCCACTTCTATGATTCTATGTTTATAATAGCTTTATGTGCACTGAAACTCATTGGCAATCAGAAGTGGTACACTTGCATAAAGAATCCATTCTTCTTTGGTTTGATTTCTGACCTAAATTGACCTGATCCACATGTCCTAGATAAATATATCTGATTTGGCATTTCTCAAAATGTTGTGACACAATTCTTGGGGCAAAAATGTTTCAATAATGTTTAAAATTGTCATATGGGGACCCAGCAACACTGAAGCATTTAAACTTTGTCCAAGTTTGTCCCTTTCCTTTTTACATTTCAGACGCAATCCATCTGGACTCTATATTCCTGGAGACAAAATACATTTAGAAATATAATACACATTTTGAAAAGTTCATGCAGAAGGAGAAGAATTGCAAATTAAAGGAAAGAATGGAATAGAACAGATAGAACCTGTGAAATTACTAGGATGAGTAATACATTCATTCATCCATCCTTAGGTAAAGTCCAGACTTTTCTTCTGAAAACTAAAATGTACCATATTCACTTTTATCTGTCAGTATTTGCACTTGTACAAAGATACATACAGTTAATAAAAGTGTGCAGAACACAATGAGCATATTGATAAAAGTTGGTTGAAATGCAATATTTAAGGGAAAGCAACTTGAAAAATATAGATGTTATGCAAAAATTATGCAAAATAGGTATATTAGAGGGGAAGTATATTAAAAACACACACATTTTTGTGCAGACTTTTAAAAAAAAGTTGCAAACTGATGCAGGAAAGGGAACCAATGAAGAATGAATTAGAAAAATGAACAGCTGATAGAAGCTAAAACTATCAGATTCATCCATCTCCTTGGAGAACTGATGAAACTTTACAAACCAAAGTTGTCTATCAACTTCTCAATTCAATGCTGCTCATGTAAGTTTGTAAATAAGTATAAATACCAAAAGGCCCTGGGTATGTATAGTAATTTTTTAAAGAAGGCAACAAAACTTGTGGTACTGTTTATAGTAAAATGCTCTGATGGTGTCCCTAAGCTGGCATCACACTACCCATCCAACCACATGGTGGGCAGCTTTGCAGAGCTCCAGTGGCACAGCACTCATATGCCGTTTATGCAGGAGTGGTGCAAAGCCATGGCAGTGGCAGAAAAGCTGGCTTTTTGCCAGCTCAAAAAAGAGCATCATTTTGCCACTTCTTTTTGTGCTGGCAAACAGCCAGCTTGAGGTGTGTGGCATGCAGTTGCTGCAGCCCCAACCTGGCATCCAAAGGGGTGGCATATTTCAGAGGGGCGGCATATTTCAAAGAGGCAGCATATTTCAGAACGTATCTTTTTAAGATAACAACAAGTTCAGACTTTAGGTATAATATTGTCTCTACAGTATGGGGTATGGGTGAAGCTAACCAGCTGTTGAATAATAATAATAATAATAATAGATACCTATAACACTTTATATTTTTGGTTATTAAGATTTCCTTCTTTGGATGTTTTCGTATTCCTATGGCATTGTTGTTATGTGCTTTCAAGTCAATGCCAATTTATGGCAGATTATACTTGTTGCATTATGTATAGATAAAGAGAGTGTAGTAGATAGGACTATGGTTCAGCTTTTACATGCAAAAATCTAATATGTATCAGCTGTTTAGAAGAAAAACAAATCTGTATCCTGTCACAATGAGGAATATGTTAGTTTTCTCTATGAGTGGAATAACCTTTTCCACAGTAACAATGATGTCTTCATACACCTGATTTCACAGCTTGCGGATTCCAGGAAAACAACTATTTTCTTTTAATTGCAGAAAAATATTCTTTTAGCAAGGATAATAATCTTAAAATTAAGGTAAAATGAAAAGGCACACAGATAAAACATATTAAGTGAAATTTGTCTGGATGATAATTGTGACTTTAAACTGGTAACCCACAAACATCAACAGAGATTATTGTTTCTGTTCTATTGAGTTTTATATTCTATTTGGAAACCTTTCAAAATTGCTGTTGTTATTCAATGTCTAGTCAATTTCAACTTATGGTAATCTATGAATAAGACACCTCCAAGATACCTGGTCATCAGTTGCTTTGCTCAGGTCCTGCAAACTCAGAGATATAGCTTCCTTCATTGAATCAATTCACCAATAGCATAATCTCTCTTCCTCCCCACCATTGACTTCACTTTATGAAACATTTTTGAATGAGTAACATCATCCTATGATATATCTGGTGAGACTTCAGGCTTTATTAGCTATAAGACCTATTCATTTGTCTTTATAGCAGTCTATGCTATCCATAGAGCTCCTCTCTACCATCACATTTCAAACATCTTCAAGGGCAGGATATAAATCTTTAGAATAAACAAAGTTAAGATCATACTTGTCACCTGTTCTGTTATAGCATTCTTGATTTTGTGGTAACTGATTTAGGACTCCTTGACTATAGCTCACGCACCTGGGAATTTACTGGGCTCCACTATAACTGGTTACCACTCAGAGGGACAAGAAGATTAGAAAAAAGGAATTCCTAGATTTGGGGTTCAAGATTTACATAATTCATACTCTCAAGATCTTAGAAGAGCACTGTTTCAGACTCATGGTTTCACCTTTGTCTAGGTATCTTCATTTTCAACTTCATCTAGGTAGAAGACAGAGATTTGTAAGTTACTACTTGCTAGAATGAGATTTCTCCTCCCTCTGGCACTGGAAGTAATGTCATTTTCCTACTCCTGGTTTGGATGCTCCTTGAGGACAAACTTCTTAATGCCCAATATAAAAATGGCATGCCTATGAACAGGATGGATATGGGAGTTTCTATTCTTTTAAAGTAAGACGATTGAGGGGAAAATGCAGACACATGAGGCTTAAGAACAGCAATAGTATGTCCTTTGCACATGCCATACAAAGTGGCAGCCAATGGAAGATTAAGCAAATATTTTAAGTTCTTCCTATCTAGTCTGAGCACCTGTACCAGAAGGTTATTTTGTACACCTTTTTAATTGAATGCCAAACATTCAATATGTAGTATTTATCACCTACAGTTTTAAAATTCCACATCTTTTATTGGTGGGAAGGGATGGCCCTGTTTAAGTTATTAAAAATTATTAAATCCCTCCACTTGTGAGCAGTTACTTTAACAGGTAGCAAGGATAATTGTATAGACCTGTTATAAACCAATCTGAAAATATGGGTTAAAAATGAAAAGAGAGAGAAATCTTTAATTGGTGGAGTATTACTATACCAAGCCCATCCATAGGGTAAGAATTCCCTGTACAGATTTGCTGACTACACACCTGCTCAGGCAAATGAACCCTGCACAAAATGTCAAAGAATTTCTTTTAACTTAATGATGTTTAATCTTTTTTGTCCTCCTAGCCTTAGTCTATGACTTTACTACACAAGTTCTACACACATAAATGGAGAAATGATAAAATATGAGCAAAAACTGTTGGCTAGGAAGTATTTTCGCTGATGTATTAATTCATTTCATCTCGTATGTGGTATCACCATCAAGGCTAACTAGATTTTATGAGAAGAGTCACTGAAGTGAAAATCAAGCCAATGAATCGTTTAATATGAACTAATGAAGACCAGATATAAAAGGCTTTAGTAACTGGTTTGGTGCTTTAATTGTCAGGCTGATGTAAATTCAGAGCACTCTGAAGGAAAAGCTGTGGGACTACAGAGGAGAAAGTGGAATCACTTCACAATAATTGGTTTTAATTAAATAGCCTTATAAACAGCTCTGGCCTGTGTATTCTGATTGAAAAGGGAAGAGTTTTTCAAGGTAAAAATAAATTGCATTTGCAAAAGGTTATAAGCAGGGTGAAGACCACCATCATGTTTGCATTGGAAAACATTTCTCTTTTGCTTATCACAACCAAGAACCTAATTAATGTTTCCTCGTTCCTATGAAATAAACTGATCCTGTGCAGGTTGGAATAAAAGGAGAAATACACTACGCTGAACAGGATGGTGCTTCAGTGCAGAATCTAAAAATGTTGGTTGCTGAATGTATATTCATCTTAGAGTCTTATTGTATTTTGTTGCATTTTGTTGGATTTCTGCCTAATCCTTGAGATGAAACATTATAAATGCAAAATAATAGCATTTTTTCTCTGTGAACGTGTGCCCAGTTATTTTGGTGCACAGCCTGCTGTGGTCAATGAAATTGCTCTGCATACAACAAATGACTGAATCACATCCTGCAATCGGGGTTGCTGCTAAATTTGTGTGTGCATGCATATGTATGTGTGTACAGTAGAGATGGGCAGACTGAGAGTTTGAGGGTTCTATTTACCCCATCCCTCAATGGAAAAGCAATGTATACCCCTTCAAAAAACAAACAAACAAAAAACAACCCAGACATGACTGATTATTATTATTGCCGTGTAAGGCAAATACCGCGTAAGCTCAAGCCTAATTCAACAGAACAGAGCTTACGCTCACAGTGGCACAGTGCACATGTGCCATGGGTGTGCACATCATTCAACAAATAACAGTGCAGTTTCCATGTTAACTGGAAGCCACGTATGGCGCACCTGGTTATGGAACGGGCGTGCTGTAACTATAGTGATCTGGTAGGAATATAGTAGCATTGTCTGTATCTGACAAAAAGATGGTGAGAGAAAATGATAGCTTAAAGTCACATGGTCAAATATATTCTCTAGATTGTTAAATATTTCAGGAAAATGTTAGGGCTTTCTGTTTCATCCCTGCAACCCTAAATAGTCTGGTGTTTTGAGTCTGGTTTGTTTCTGATTGCAATGGAATTCAGCACTGCCCCTGATCTGCACATTTCTTTTCAATTACTCTTTTTTTCTTTTGAGGTGTGGTTAAACTGTAGTATGGGTGTTGTTTCCTTCCATCCCTGTCATTCCTGGTGGCACAATGGTTAAATGCCTGTACTGCAGCCACTCACTAACAAACCATAAGGTTGTGGATTCAATACCAGCAAAAGGGCTCACGCTCGACTCAGGCTTGCATCCTTCCGAGGTTGCTAAAATGAGTGCCCAGATTGTTGGGGGCAATTAGCTTACAGTTTGTAAACTGCTTAGGGAGTGCTTAAGTGCACTGATAAGCAGTATAGAAATGTACTTGCTATTGCTATTGGTATTCCTTTCATGAACTCCACATCCCTTCCCACTCCTCACCCAGTATCCACAGTCCCCATCCCACACATTGTTTTTTTTTTAAAAAATGGTATAGTCATAGTGCTAAAGAGCTATGCCATTTTAACACTATAATGGTATAAGAAAGGGATAAAGAAACATTGCATTTGGTAACCATTACTGTACTGAGTGAAAGGCTAGCAGGAAACCTCCATATCACAATCACCTTCCACTCCAGTGCCACTTGTAGGGACTACCCAAAAGCACAGTGAGAGCAACCAAGTCAGTGGATACAGACATGTGGCATTTATGCTGGTCTGTATCGGAAATTATTGGGATAGAAAAAAAATAAACAAAAACATCAGACCTCTTAGCAGGCTTAAAAAATTGTGGCTAATATTAGAAATTCAAAAGAAAAATAGAGGGACAGAAAGATATTTCTTATAGACATCAGTTCCCTGTCCTTGATAATTACAACTACCGTCTGAACCTTTGGCCAGTCTTGGATAGCCTTCAGAAAAGTAGAATCATAGAGCTGAAAGAGATCGCAAGGGCTATCCAGTCCAATCCCCTGCCATGCAGGAAATCTCAATCAAAGCATCCTCGACAGATGGCCATCCAGCCTCTGCTTAAAGACCTCTAAGGAAGGAGACTTCACTACGCTCCGAAGGAGTGTGTTCCACTGTTGAACAGCCCTTACTGTCAGGAAGTTTCTCTTGTGTGTGTATGTTTGTGTGTATCTCACATTCTAAAGACCACAAAATGGATAAGGAGGACAAAATAGCCTTTAAATGGCTAGTGGGACTTCTAGATATTATATTTGGCCATTTGTTTTTTGTGGCAGTGTGTTCTGGGAAGTTCAAGATGACCACAGGATTCTGTGGCCTGCATTGGTGCTCTACTATTGCATTGGTATTACAGTCAAACAATTTACATCCCAGCCTAGGATTTGCTAATGCAAAATTTCTCCCAGAAATTATGATTAGAGGGAAGGCATTAAATATTGCTTTTAGGGGATCTGCTGAGAATTCATTCAATATGAATATTCCATTATTTAGGTAGCAATAACTAAGTACCAACTCCATGGTGCAATGCTCATGTCAGCTAAATAGTCATGAAATAAACAGTAAAAAATATCTGGGATTTGTAACTAAAGCAAGAAAAGCAGCACTAATCAGACAAACTGATTCTCAGAAGGAAGAGAGATTTTGTGTGTGTATACATGTGGAAAATCCTTCTAGCTGGGCCTGAAAAAGCAAATTTCACAGTTAATTTCTCCTTGGGGTTTGATATCCTTGTGGTAATCCTATAGGAGGGCAAGAGTTGCCTAATTTCTTCAATAAATTACCCAGTGCATCAGATGGTAAGATCTGAGTTACAAGAGATTTGCTTACTCATATTTTGACCTTATAGTCCATGTGCTGCAATTTTAGTACCATGCAGCTCTACAACTGGTGGGCAATGGACCTTAATACAGCTTCTGAACCACTCCTGATTTCCTTGGGTGGTTTCTTTTTTATATTGTTTTATTCTTTTCCACCATTAATTCTCTTTCTCTCTCTCTCTCCACACACTCACACCCACTTTCTGCTAATACCTGTTGTATTATTTGTAATGAAGAAACATGGCAATATACATTGGAACCACTGAAACCAGTGGTTTGGTTGCTATAGCAGTAGATCAGAATGCAAGATAGTACAGGTTGAGTTTCCCTTATCCAAATCCTTATCCTTATCCAAGTCTGAAATCCAAAATATTCTAAAATTCAGAATTGTCTGCATGGAGGGCTGAGATAATGACACCTTTGCTTTGTGATGGTTCAATGTACACAAATTTAGTTTTATGCACAATATTATGAAGAATATTGTATACAAAATTACCTTCAGATTATCTGTATAAGGTATGTGAAACATAAATGAATATCAGGTTTAGATTTGAGTCCTATCTCAGAAATATATGCAAATATTTCAAAATCTGAAAAATTCCCAAACCCCAAACACTTCTGGCCCTATGCATTTCAGATAAGGGAGTCTCTACCTGTATACTTTGTGGTAAGAGGGGCAATCTCAAGGATCCAGGGACCCATTGATTCCCAAATATTCAACTGAAAAGAAAACAGATATGACCAAGAAGACTTTCTCACAGAGAGAAGAAAATTGCTGGCACCACAATTCAAAAAGGATGTTAACAAGCTGGAGCATGTCCAGAGGATGGCAACTAAAATGGTGAAAGGTCTGGAAAGCATGACCTATGGGGAGAGACTTAGGAAGATAGGTATGTTTAGCCTGGAGAAGTTTAAGAGGTGATATGATGGCCCTGTTAAAATGTTTGAAAGGATGCCATACCGAAGATGAAGCAAGTTTGTTTTTTGCAGCTCAGAGAACAGAACCCAGAGCAACAGATTCAAACTACAAGGAAAGGGATTCCACCTCAATATTATGAAGAACCTTCTTTGACAGTGGCATATGCTGCCTCAGAGTGTGGTGGAGTCCCCTTCTTTGGAGGTTTTTAAACAGAGGCTGGATAGCCATCTGTCGGGGGGGATTTGATTGTGTATACCTGTATAGGAGGAGGTTGAACTTGTTGGCCCTTGTGGTCTCTTCCAACTCTATGAGTCTATGGAAATGATCACACAGGAAATCTGTGCCAGGATAAATGTGTGTTGTAATCGGCTGGGACAGATCTTATTGCATGGCCAAGAACCCGGGCAGTAGGCGGCCTGTATTGAACCTGAACTTCTCTGACAGCTTTTAATTAATGGGATTTTTCCATTCTTGAAAAGCTGCCAAAGAGGCCTGGGTTGGATGCAGGCTGCCTACTGCTTGGGCTCCCAGCCATGTGATAAGATCTGTTCCAGATGGTTGCAACCTACATCTATCCCCGTGTGGATATCCTTTGCAATAATGTCCTATGATTTTATGGTTCTACTCATTGTTTTCTTTAAGTACAAATTTAGGTCTAATCTGTACAGCAGAAATAATGCAGTTTGACACCATTGTAACTACCATAGTTTAATGTTATGGAATTCTGGGGCTTGTAGTTTTATGAGTTAGCCTTCTCTATCAGAGAGCTCTGGTGCCACAAAAACACTACAAATCCCAGGATTTCATCGCATTGAACTCATGGAAGGTAAAACAGTGTCAAGCTGCATTATTTCTACAGTGTAGATTAGACTTTAATGAAAGATTACATCCCTGCTACCGAGGCAGAAGCATCTTATAAATACTCCAGATGGTGCAGCAAAGTAGGTGGAATAGTTCACTGTTGATGGTCAGTGTCATCTGCCTGATGCTGTGTTTGGCACTTATAAATTGTGCAGTAGTTAGGGTAAGAGGAATCATATATATATATAAGTCTTGGAATCATATAGTATACATGTCTATGCAAACTAGGCCATCATACAAACATGTTAGTATTGTGAAACTAGATCAGGCAAAGTATAGTTTGGGTTGTGAAATATTAGGGCTCACTTGGCATTCTTTTCTCACCATGCGATGGTAATTTTACCTGGAATTTCTTCTGGGGAAATGTATGAGCAGTACATAATTTTCTTGTTTGTATAGCATTCTCATCAAACCTCCCCACCCCCCTTAAAGAGGTGAAAGGAGAAAGTATGAAATGAATGTTCCTAGCCTTTCATGGCTTTTATTTTGAAAATGAGGCTTCCTTGTTTCCAAACAGTAACTACATATGTTTCCAGTTTTCAAACAACCTGTTATTCACCTTTTGTATGGAAAGCACCATCATTCATAATGATAGTAATAACATTTACCCCATTCAAATAGATCTGCTTCTTAGAAACAGTGTATGTTAACCCTTTATGACAACTCAGCAATGGGGGATGGTTGAGTGACTGGACTGGGCAAAGGCTCATAATGAACTAATAGAAAAAGGAAAACATGAGTCAAAAGCTATTGGCTCCTAATTTAAAGCCCACTTAGACTACTCTTCCCCTCACTTCATGCTGCATTTACTGCTGTGTACTTTTTCTTGTTCCTTTTCAAGTTTCTAAACCCTGCTTTCGTCTTTTTCTTTTTTCTTATTTTGTACAAGCACATTTTGTACTTTGTTTCATCATGCATCATGCTAGAATCCCTTCCCATCTTGCATTTCAAAGCAAGAGTTATTTCAATGCTCTGCTAAAGCAAGGTTCTTCTTACTGGTACCTGTCCCTGCACTTCAAAGCACAAATCCTTTTGCGTCTTGCAGTTCAAAGCGTGGTTACTTAGTGTATTTTTTAAAAATACATCACAAGGTTTGATTTACTTCTGTGCTAGACAAGTTGTATCGCTGGTAGTAAAATGCTTCATTTATTCAAAATCATATCTAACATTATCTGTTTTGTGGCTTTGCATCATTTTGGTCATCCTGAACTTCCACCTAGTCTTTATATAATTAATGCCCAGAGTCTTCTTCATTCTTCATTCTAATATTAGATATAGTTTAAAAGATAGCCCCAAATACTTGAATATGAAGTACATGCACAGTTTTCCAAACAGGCCTGTTATAATTTGAAAGTCACATTCTGTAGATTGTATGAATTTCACTTCAGGCTGCCAGGGAGTCTGCTGATACAGACAGAAACTGGGATAACCACCATATTGGATGGCTTAAAAAGAAGATTAGATAAATTCATGGGGAATAAAGCCAACAGCAGCTACTAATGATTCTATTACATTATATTACATCTACAGTATGTCAGTTTTTCTGTCTGTCCATCTACTGTCTATCTATCTATCTATCTATCTATCTATCTATCTATCTATCTATCTATCTATCCATCCAGTCTCCAGTGCCAGTATTAGCAGTGTTATTGTTTGGCCATTGTGAAAACAGAATACTAAGCTAAATAGGGTTTCTGTCTCTTCCAACATGACTTTTATTATGCTCTTATGTCCAGCTGTTGGAGTTTATTGTTCCCCAGTTTCATAGAAGTACAATGACCCTCACTGAGGAACAGCAAAAAAGCAAAACAAAATTAATAATAATACTGTTTTCCTACTGAGAGGATCACATCCATTTTCTTTTTGAATTATTTTGCTCTAGCATTCTGCCATTCCACACTGCATTTCCAGATTTCCTTACATAATCTGGAGATGCTTGGGGATGCTTCTGTAGAGGTGTGGGACCTTTATTACTGAACTATGTTTCTTCTCCAGTTTTGGCTGCTTTTGAAAGATGAGAGGAAATGGAAATATATAAATAAATATAGTCTGCTTAAATACTAATTAAATTATCCCCCCCCCCTCACCATTCCCTTCTCCTTTTGTGTCATGTCTTTTTAGATTGTAAGCCTGAGGGCAGGGAACCGTCTATTATCCGTTCTGTTGTAAGCTGCCTGGATTCCCAGTGATTGGACGGCATATAAATAAATCCTATTATTATTATTAATTAAGAAACAATAGGGCAAATTTCATTTAACTGCCAGGTTTAACAGAGCCTAATGGAAAACTCCACCCCAATGGAATTTTGGCTGGGGAAACCCACTGGGTCATCTTAGGCAGGTCACATTCTCTCAGACTCAGATGGAGGCATGGGCAAAACCCACTCTTAACAAATCTTGCCAGGAAAACCCCATGATAGCTTTGCTTTAGAGCCATAAGTCAGAAATGACTTGAAAACACACAACATCAACAACTAGGTCATAATACTAAAACAGTGAAGTATGGCCTGAAAATAATAGATGGCTTCACTGTCATCTAACTAGTTTCATGTGGGAATGGCAGAAGATGAGAATGAAAATGGAAGACTGGACTGCCCATCCTTTATTATTAGCTATTATTAGATAGCTGGATACCACCACAACCAAGGCGGTCCTCCACTTGTTGAAATGGTTATGACCCTGGTTAATTCTGTATCAAGTTTTGCAAACCTGCTTTGCAGAAGCCTTAGGTCACTCAGTATTTTGGTAGTTTTATATCAGCTTATGCCTTAAAACATTGCTCTCAGAAAAGTCAATTTCTGTATCATAATAGTGCTTCTGTTACTTTCCTAAAGAGAAAAGGAGGGAGATGAAACCATTTCATCTGAAACTGCTACACATTCTGCTAGATTTCCTTTTTTTCCCCTCCAGAGAAATACATTTTAGTCATGGGAGTGGAGCTGTTAATGGTTGAGGAAATAGCACTTCAGCTTATAGTTTCTCTAAGCATTACTTGGTCTGTCACCTGAGTACTCTCTTGGGTGAAAATTATTATTCTGTTGACTCTGAGGAATGAGTGTTTCCAAAGGCAGCCCACACAGATTACTTACCTCTTTTGAGTGAAAAGCAAAAGTACAGATGCTTCTCTTAAATGTTGAAGTATATACTTCAGTGCAAATATGTATGTGTAGTGTGTGTAGAAGAGAGAGTGTATCTAAGAGAGTGTGTGGGAACACATACATTTCTCTCACACACTTCCCTCCTTCTATTTCCTTTGTGTGATGTAACTCCTCTAACATCCACCTGTACACCCACTCGCTTATGAACACTAAGAATATTGAGATATGTCTGCTTAGATATCACTTTCACTTTGTTCTGTAATTGCTTAATGGCAGTTCTGCTTTATGCAGCAAGTAGTGAGTACTAGAGAAATTATAGGGCAGTGTTAAAATAATGTTTAGTGCTAAAAAGATGGTGGGTTGTGAAGTTATGTTCAGAATGGGAGCATCCAGGTTCAACTTTGTCCATATATAAAAGCTGGTGGTTGTAAGCACAAGTCATCATCTTGATTTAGAAAGTAAACATTGAGGACAATTATACTCCAGAAGACACCTATGGTCTTTTAACTGGGAACATTCTTCTCCTCCATGATATAGTTTATTTCTCAAGACTGCATGACATGGGAACTTAAATGGTGATTTCAGCTGTTCTACAGCACCCCTTCTCTAATGCAAAAGCAGAGATTGGAAGATCTATCACTTAGCTGTGTCTCTGCAGCTATGTTTCCTATTGCTACACCTCAAAACTGCTGCTTGTAAACAGTTCAATCCCCATGGCCATTCCTGTGTTGCTGGAGAGTGAAAGGATGAATGGAGGCACATCCAGTTATTTTCCCGTAACTGGACATGGTGTGAGAAGCATCTGAAGAGACCTCTGGGGGTCCTTGGGATTTCTCCATGGATGATATTCTTGCAGCCATCCAAGTACAGGAAAATAACTGCCTTGAGTCCTATTTTTGGGAAGAGATGGGATATTAAATAAATAGATAAATAAACATTCCATCTTCCACAATAACCAAAGAAAAAAGAGAGAGGGAGAGAGAGAGAGAGAGAGAGAGAGAGGGAGAGAGAGAGAGAGAGAGATATGTAATAACAGAGGTGGCATGATTACAAACAGGATGACAGCCAAAGATTCTGGAACTTTGTCAAGTGAGATCCTTTCCATTTGATCAAGTGCATAGCTTGATGGTTTTTCTGAACATGCTCATATGAATTAGCAGTTATATTGAGTGATTTATCCCCTTCACCTCTAGTGCACTGTAAACGTTAAAAAGGGGTAAGCATAGTTCCTTGACATGAATGCCTAGTTGTAACTGACTGTAGTTGGTGATGCTTATCTCCATTACTAAGCCAAAGAGCCAGTGTTGTGCAAGGACTGCTCTGGTAGTCATGCGGCCAGCATGACTGCACCTAATGTTGTTATCTTCCCACCAAAGTGGTACTTATTCATATAATTACATTTGCATGCTTTCGAACTGCTAGGTTAGCAGAAGCTGGGGCCAGTGACAGGAGCTCACCCCATCATGCGGCACTTGGGCCTTGAACTGCCAACCTTCCAATCTTCTGATTGTCAGAATTGGTGTCTTAACCACTAGGTCACCATATCACTGTACTGTCATATTAATTCAGAACAAGATACAGCATCACATAATGCGCTATACCATCATGTTAATTCAGAACAAGATACAATGGTATCACATCAGTTGGTTATTTCAGTTTTGGTCAGTTTGGGCCATTAAGTTGAATGGGGGCTGGGGAGCTAGAGGGATGAGGGAATTAAAATGCCATATTTTGTAGCAGCTTTGATGGTATTCTGGAACAAAACTATTTCCAAACTATTTAAATTGGACTGTATGAAGGTTTGGGGGGGCTCAGGGGCTGAAAAATAGGGCTTAAGGAGGCATGTATAGAACCAATGGAGTCTTACTGATGGAGACATCCTTCTAATAGGAACACCTGAATTACCACTTATACAACATGCAAAATGATACCACACTACTCCAGTCTTGCACCCTACACGTAAGGGTGGTGATGAGATTAGAGAGGATGACAGGCCCAAAAGTCAGCCAATAGATTTAATCACTTACTGGAAATATGAACCTGGATGAACCCCAGACTGTGGAACGGCCTGCTGGATGAGATCCGTCTGCTTACATCCTTAGACAGCTTTAAAAAGGCTGTTAAGACAGATCTCTTCTGGCAGGCCTTCCCAGAATAGCCAACCCGGCCTCAGGAAACTCCCATAAAGAGCTGCTCCCATTGATCACTGTTGTATTGATTATTGTTCTGTTGGTCTGTTGTATTGTTTTGTTGTTTGACCCTTTGGTCAGTTTTAACCTGTATGGTTTTAATTCATTGTTAGATTTAATACCTTTTTAAGGAGGGGGAGGGTACCAGGGATTTAATATGTTGTATATTTTTAACTTGTTAGCCACCCCAATTGTTCTCAGAGGGGCGGGATACAAATTATTATTATTATTATTATTATTATTATTATTATTATTATTATTATTATTATTATAGTTTCAGTGTAACTATATCACACTGGCTCTCAGTGTCCCTGCTTCTGCCAATTCCCCAACCATCTCTACAGCCAGAAGTTTGTTCCCTTTGTAACATTGAGCTATGGTTCCTCTGTAGTCACTGAAGCCAAATAATCTTTATGTGTATTATTTGGAAAGTTATCATCCTAAGATTCACTTTCGTAGGCTAAAAATCCCAGAAGGCAAATAACTAAACAGAATTTCATGATAAGTTATCATATATTTCCAGGTGTTCACACATTAAAAAAAAAAAAAGTTAAAAGGTGGGGAGGGGTTGGGGGGTGAGTTGAGCTGCAACATATTGGCTCATGAATAAGTGGTTTCAGGCACAAGTCCAAAATTGATTTTACACTCAGGAAAATTTGGTGAAATGTATTCCTTAATTATTTTTCTACAGAAATGATTATTTGCTTTATAGAGAGGCTTTTAACTTAAATGTGCTTTCAACTTAAAAGTTGGGAGCGGCTGTTAGAAAGTCATCTCTTGCAAAAGAGAAGCACAAGTCAGCATCAAAAAGTCAAACCTGTAAGGGAGGTTAGTGGCAGTAACAACTTTTGATGTAATCTAACAATAGCAAAAATATAAACAGAAGCAATTTAGTGTAAATTAGGCTACATTACTCTTCCCTTCTTATTACAATCTCTCTGTTCTTTCATATTTAAACTTTTAAAAGAAACTAATAAGCTAGAAGAAAGGGCAATAGGAATGCATGTTTAATCTGCTCATGTAATTTAAATTGAAACTCTCTGCTGTCCGTACCACTACAAAAGATAACAGTGTGGTGATGGGGTTTTCTTCCAAACATTACAGGAACTACCAAGGTATTGAATCCTGTCACCAAATAGGTTCACCACCTTGAATATCCTTTTTATTTTTGGAATTAAAAACCTGTAGCAGATTCTCTGCCCTACTAGTATCTGTTAGTTCTCTATATGATTGTAAGCAATGTATGTTATTAAAGTTGGATGCAATTGTATCACAATTTAATTTTAAGCACACATAATCAATTGTTGAACTGTTGTATTGTTGAACTGCAAGGTTGTGAGTTCAATACCAGCCAGGGGCTCTGGGTTGACTTAGTTTGGCATCCTTCCGTAGGTCACTAAAATAAGTACCAGCTTGTTGGGGGCAATTAGCTTACACTTTGTAAACCACTAAGTAGATCAGTAAATGGTGTAGAAATGTACTTGATATTGCTATTTTTATCTTGGAAATGTCAACCAGGTCTTTTCCTCAAATATCTCTACTGTAATGAGAACAGACTATAATAATAGCAACCCTAGCACCCAATAAATTAGCCTACCCAGATAGCTGTTATTCTTTTATCTAGTCAGAAGAGATGAGAGTGTTCATTATAGAGACATTCATAAAAAGCAGACATAACTTTGGTACAGATTGTGACAAATTCTTCCTTTATCCTTCCTCAATGCTTTGTGATTGGAAATAAAAGAAAATATAGCTCTGGTAAAGTCTTTCCCAAATTGCTA
>NC_056526.1:172576495-172596087 GCF_019175285.1 Sceloporus undulatus | reverse complement strand
AGATGTATTTGAACACCCTGATGGAAATAGCAAGAGGAAACAAGAATAGTTTTATGCCTCATATCAAAACACTTTTAGTTATCTGCCTCCAGCTCTCAAAACCTTTCTGCTTCAAGATAAAATTTGAGGGCTTATCCACACTGAACCTTTATCGTTCACTAATTTCAAAATTAATGTGAACTTACTGCATATCTAACCTGTCAGTTCTGCAGTGACCACATTGCTAGGGATGTAGCACTTGAATCATTATGCTTATTATCATCTTGGACTGAAGAGAAGTGAAATTATATTGCAGGGCCACACCAAAAAGAATGTTTTGACATGAATCACAAGTTAACATGCAGATTTACTTTGGAGATACTTTATTTAGGTGCCTGGAATTTTAAGATATGAGGCTGTTTGTCTGAACGAAAGTGACATCAAGGGACCAAAACCATTAGGAAATGTTTTATTTATTTTCACTGTTCATCAAATGAATCCATGGCTTTGTTAATAAAATTCATTTTCATTTCTGTTTATTCTGTTCGACAATTGCCTCAGCTTGTTAAAAATCATCTTGATTGATCCTATGTTGTTTGGTTATCATATACATTTACAGTACACAAGATCATAGTACATACTTGTACTTTGGCACATTACAGACCACCCCTCTTGGGCGGCCTGTAACCAGCCCTTTCCTTGCCGGATCGGGGCCTCAGCTGCCAGAACGGCGGCTTCAAGGCCCGATCCGCCGCTTCCCCCTGGCCTGGAAATTGGTGTCCTTGGGCTTCATGCCCCAAGGACACCCGATGGTGGCGAGGGAGGAGGAGAAAGGGGCCGCTTGGCCCCTTCTTCCCTTGTGTCCCTGGTGCAGCCATCTAAAGGCTGCGCCAGTGATGCAAACCAGAAGGAGCTCCTTTTCGGAGCTCCTTCTCGCGCTGCGGAAAGGGCTCTCTAGGCGCCCTTGTGTGGTGCCACGACTCATACTGTACCACCTCATTTGGAGGAGACGCAGTGGTGACGTAGTCATGGCGGCCCCCGTGTGGACCGGGCCACTATTTTGTACGGACTCAATTCGTACTAGGGTTAGGGGCATCCGGAAGGGATGCCTCTTTCTAACCCTAGTATGGACCCAGTTCTACTATTACGCCCGTGCGAACGGGCCTTTATAACACAGTGGGCCCTTGGTATCGGCTGGGGTTGGTTCGAGCCCCCACATGGGTATCAAAATCTGTGGATGCTAAGTTTTCATTAAATACAAGGCATAGTAAAATGGTGTCCTCATCTAAAATGGCAAATCATGCTTTGCTTTTTGGAATTATATATATTTTTAAAAAAATAGTTTCAAGGCTGGATGCTTGAATCCATGGATAAAGAAATTCATGGATATGGAGTGCTGACTGTAATATCAAAAGGATTGATGAAAATAAAAAAGAATGTTCAAAAATGGAATGTGTGGCCTTCCAGGAGTTTTTGTATTGCTTTCCTCAAAAACTCTCATCCTTGGTTATGGACATTAAATTTCCTTGACTTTGAAAATCAGTGACCACATGGCCAAAGGGTAGTGCCAGCCTGCAGATAGCCCTTCCTAACATTTGAATAAGACCAGAAAACAAAAAGTAGAAGCCTATGCATCTTCAATTTTTTCTTCTGTTTGTCTGATGAAGAAGCCAGTGTGACTTTGAAATCTTGCAACATGTAATTGTGCATTTGGTTGGCCCAATAAAGGTGCCATTGTTTGGATGTTATGCTGGTTAGAGTTGATGGGATTTGTAGACCACTAACAATGATGGCTACATTTTTTATCCAGTACCTAATTAAGGGGGGTTATAGGCAGATATATCCTGATATATAATTCAGCGGTGTGTGTGTGTGTGTGTGTGTGTACACATACACCTCTGTAATATAACATGTAAAAGAAATTACTTAGAAGAATGATTTCACATCAAACAAATGTATTGAAATTAATGCAAACTAAAAATCACTCTCCCACAAAAAAAATCACATGAGTAAAACCTGCAAAACTGAAATTGCAAACACAACAAAAGTATAGTGACAGCCTGAAGTGCTATAATAAAAACATCCATGAGCTTCAAAGTGGACGTAATTTATAATTTCCAATAGTCTATGATCTTAGCCTACAAAAAACAGTGTGCAGCTGAACACTTAAAACTACAATAGAAATACCACATGAAGGTGTTATCTAAGAATTTAATCTTTTAAAAGATTTTTGTCAAGTGAAAATTTCGATTCACAGTCTCTTTAGGAATCTATTTTGAGTCTTCATTGATCTGACCTTCTGGTAAGGCCATTCAGGGAGGATCTTCAGATACAGTACCCAGATAATTGGACAAAGCTTTATGAACATATAGCTAACTAAATTCTCAAAGCCAAGTTGCCCTTCAAAATATTCCCAGGTTATATTGTACTGTGCATCTGCTCCTTGATCCACTTGCAATGCCTATAGTACAATATATATGCTACGATATCAGTGACTCCCAAATTTTGGTCCTCTATGTTTTGGATTTCAACTCTCAGAATTCCTGACTGCTGGCCAAGGTGACTGGAGTGTCTGGGAGTTGGAGGACTAATGTTTGGGAATCATTGTGCTACATCATATTATAGTAAAGATCAGTAAAAAATGGTGACTGATCCAGATGTGCACCCAATGAAAGCAGTAATGTGAATGGATGATGTACACATTTGGAAGAGAAGACACTGATGGACTAATTGGTTAAGCCCAGCGAGGTAGGAATAAGGAGCTGTGCCTGAAACGCTTGCTTCCAAGATAGTGAGAGATAGTTGAAGAATTGAAGGGGATTTCAGCCCATTTTTATTTTGACTATGAAATTTCAGTTAATGTAAACAGAGATGATAGAAGATCAAATTTGTTGCAGTTGGGATTATGTTATTTCTGTGTTTTATTTCACTGTTCATAGGTATTACCTGCTGGAACTACTAGGCTTTGTGCTTTGAACTGTTTAGAAAAACATTATGGGAATAGGAATGCTTTGAGACTGATTCCTTGGGATGAAAGCTTTTGTGAGATACAGTTCTTGCAAGGATGGACAGAGTATACCCCTAGGAATTCATGGGGCTTCTAACCCCCTAGACTTTTCTAGACTATCTTTTTGTGACAGAAGGATGCCACTCTGGATGTGATTAACTTCCTTGAAAGCCCCAGGAATGGCATGTCACCTCCAAATAGTCTTTCCTGCACTAATATAAAAAATATCAGATTTTCAAAAGCAGAAAAAGAGTTCTGGTCACTTTTTACCATTTACAATAGTCTGTGTGGACTCTAGATGGTTTCAAGAATTTTCAGACTGGCCAGTTACTACTTATGCCTTTTGGGGGCTAACAAAGTGCTTCCCACTTCTGCTGCTTTTGCGCATCAGTAAAAGTGCAAAAGCTACAAAAATACCCTGAAAGGTTTGATTTCATCTGACCTTGGAAGCTAAGGTGGTTTAGGCTTGCTTGGTACTTGGAAGGGAGACCACCAGGTAATACCAGATGTTGTAGACTATATTTAGAGGACAAAAGTGGCAAACCTCTTTTGAGTACTTCATGTCAAAAAACCCCAATGAACTCCATGGAATTTCATAGGTTACAGGAAATTTGAAGGCACAGACTTTAGTTTTATTTTAAAACCACAAAACTATAAAAAGAGCCCTGTTGGAACAGTTGAGACTCAGGTTCCACCAAAGTCCTCACAGACATGGTTTAAGTAAAGGCAATGGTCTATTCCTACTATTGCTGCCAAGTAACTAGTATAACTATTAAGCAATTTTTGTATTATATTGTGCAAAATGGCATTCAACAGTTTAAATTATCTATATTTGGAGCTCATCACATTTTAATTATTTTTATTAACACAAACAGTTATATATAAATCAAAATAACGAGACAGATCATAACAAAAAATATACTGACAGCTTATTTTACTTTTCTTACTTTCAGCCAATCATAAATACAAAGTTTCTCCTCAACATATATCTTCATATCAAAAAACTGTCTAAAATGGTTTGTCTCAATTTGCCATCTAGCCTTATTAGCATTTCCTCTAAATCATCATGATCTTCCAAAAATTATGACAATTATCTTGTTCTTCTTTCTACTTTTAATAACTCTCTCCTTTATTTGTACCCTATTTTTGCTAATGTCCACCTAATTTTTGCTTTTAATCATATGTGGGGAGGTATATATTCCTTATAGTATATTTATCCATCAGCTAATGATAGTATATTTTGTCTTAATATACTCTCAGGTCTCTGTATGTTGATCGTACTTCAGATAATATCTTTTAAACTCAACCATTTTTCTTTCCAAAATAACAGAATTGGTTCCAATCTTCATCTATCTTCTCTGTAGATTTATCTTTCAGCCAATATGTAAATTTGTCCATCTCCATCGTGTCAGCTAATTTCTAATGCTTAATGAGAAATAGCTGTCACTTAGGGTGCCAGCAGAATTCAGGAATGATAGCTCTCCAGAAAACTGTCATATAAAACATTGTTGTCTCAGTTTTCTTCCACTATACACTACAGTCCTTTTTGTGTTGATGAGGATGTTTATTAAAACCATTTATTTTGCATATTTGACCTTCTGAAGGATTTTTCATATGGGTTTTACGTCAAGTTCCACCACAGGTTACATATGTGTCACCATTCTTTGTCTGCTCAGCTTGCCATTTGTATGTTTCAGTGTATTTTGTATCAACTGTAAAAATATCCATTAACTGGGTTCTGCACTTAGCAAATTATAGTCTGTATTTATCTATATTTAAACCTGAAAACTACTCTTTCTAATCTTTTTCTGCAAATGAAGGGATTACATCTACAGTATGCAGAGTTGATGAATTAGCAATAAACAAGTTATTTTACTGTATTACTTTTCCTGTTCAATAAACTTGGGATTTCCTCTATATAAAATTAATTAGGGGGTTCATATTAATCTTTCTGCTTGGATCAGAAATTGCTGTTAGTGTTTATGTGTGGGAGGAGTTCTTTAATTCAGTAGTTGTCCGAAATTCCTAAGATTTTAAAAAGCAAACATAGAAATTTATGATCCTGCTGAAATATTTGAAATAAGTCACATGCTAAAATAAATACATAGGAGTGGCAGGAACTAGAAAGAGTCAGAGGAGTGAAATATTTTTTTATTTATTGCAATTTATGATCCTTTTGAAACATTTAAAATAGCAATCCACATGCTAAAATAATTACAGAAGAGTGGTGGGAATTGGAAGGTGTCTAGAGAGTGAAATATTTATTTATTTATGTATTTATTTATTGCATTTATATTCTACCTTTCTCCCTTAATGGGATATAGCTTGTTTTCAAATGGGAACCAATAATAGTAATACAAACTTCATAATACACCTAATATTTAAGTAAATATAATCTGCTATAATTATAATGTTTTTCTAAAATGTATTATATCTATGGAGATTATCACATGGGAGGCTTACCACGGTTAAAATGCCAGTAAAATGCTCCATACGTGTGAAGCTGTTATAGCTGGTTGTGCTTCTGAAGCATCACTGAAGAGTCCCCTCTCCTCTCCCTTCAGCAAAATGGTTGCAGAGCAGCCATTTCTCAATAATGGGAAGTTCCATTATGAAGAAATGACTGTTCCACTAATGCTTTGCTGATGGGAGAGGGGACACTTCAGTGATGCTTCAGAAATGTGAGTGGCTATCACACCATGCTTCTGGAGCATTTTACCGGTGTTTTAACCACGGTAAACTCAGGCGTGATAATCTCCTATGTTTTAATTTAAAAACCTGAATAATGTGGTTTCTCCTACACCAATACTCAGCTACTGTAGGGATTAGAAATAAAAAAACAAATAAACAGAAGGTCTTGTATTTTATGATTGCAAAAGGAAGAAGGTACTATAATTGAATGGTGGCTCATGGATCAAGTAGAGGAAACTTCCCTGGAAATGGCATGGGAATCCTCCCAATCCACAAGGTTTTGACATTTTAAAAACAAATTGGTGAAACTGTAAGGAAGACCCCAATCAATGAACCCCTACAAGGCTGCTATCCTCAACAGGTATCATACAGCTATCTGTCTATGCCCAGACACTAGCATCCTGCTGGTGTCTTATACATGCAGAAGTAGTTGAACATTTTTGCCCAGTGTGAAATGGCCTTATTAAGTCCAAGTTTTTAGGACCTAAAATTGTTCATGAGTGTCATTGTCTATGGATGCACAAACACATTGTATATAGGCACAGATAAATACACACTCATTTGGCTGTGCATTCAGTTGCACATCATATTTTACTAATGAGGTTGCACTGTGCAACTGCTGTGTAACTCTGGCCACAATGACACATGCCTTGCTTACATTCCACTTGAATTATTGTAATGCACTCTCTGTAGGACTGTCTTTGGAAACTCTTGAGAAACTTCACTTGCAGGCAGACTAGAGTTGTCAACAGTGGATATATAATTACCTTGTTGAAACAGCTTCACTGATTACTTGTTTGTTTCTTGGCATAATTCAAGGTGATGGATATGACCTAGAAAGACCTGTATGTCTTGGGTTGTGATTATATGAAAGACCATATCACCTATATGAGCCTTTTAGAGTTTTAAGATCTTTGGTGGATCTGTCAATCCATCACTATCACAGGTCAATCTATGGGAGATAGGCTTCTTGGAGGCTGTTCCCAAGTTCTGTAGCTCCCTCCTTAAGACTGTTTTAAATTAATGTTATTAGTATGATTATTTCATATATATTTTTTTAAAAAATATTATCCCCTTATTTAACTCTATTTTATTTTGACATAAAGCAAGTTACCTTGGGCACAATCTCAGAAGAAAAGTAGGATAAAATAAAGTAAAATAAGATAGTAAAAATATGCTGTGAGTGTAAAGTTACTTTCTGTCTCCTTGATGCATAATGACCACCTCTCTCCTCCTCTTTCATTTAAGGTACCTTTATTAGTGGTTAAAGTTTGTCAGTGAAAAGCCATCCAGCTTAACATGTAACCTTCTTCCCTGCTTTTTTTTTAAAAAAATAGCTTTTGAATGCTAGCAATACATCTAGAAATAGCAATGCAGATACTCCCCGAAGAGCTCTGCAGGGGGCTTAAAGCAGATTCACTTCACGGCAGCTCTATAAACATCCCTTGCTGTTTAACCTATGCTCTTTTAAACCTCTAAAAATTCCTCCCACTTCATTTTTTAAAAGGTGAACATTTTACTTCATATTTAATCATTTACATTGGTCCATGCTATAAATTTCAAGGGGCTGAATTAATACATAATATAGCTTTCCACAGATTCCATATTCATATAGGGATGCACTTGGGTATCCCTGACTGACTCACAGGGAATTAAAATGGTTATGGTAATGCCTCAATAGATACAGCATTGAAATTTGGTTCACACATATCCAAGTCCAGGAAATGTCACCAGAAATAGACATTCTTGTGAATAGATTCAGGTTGTACAGAGACTGCTTGACTTAAATCTCAACCATCCACCTTTGCCCCTATCTTTTCCTCTCACTTCTCAAGGACTCAGAAAATTAGCAGCGATTTTAATGTATTTTCTTTCAAAATAGGCATTTTTGAAAAACAGCTGAGCCTAGAGCTGTGTCAGACATGATAGTTGGGAGGCTGAAAACTAATGAGATAACTACATTTGATTTGCAGGTTAGTCCCTGAGTTCTGTATCACTGTAAACTTCAATTTGCAAAGATCAAATTCCTGAAGCATACCTAGCTGTATTACAAATATAGTACGATTTCTCCCATCCGAAGTTCTTCGCTTTTTCCATCCCAGAATATTGAACAAGAGCCTGTATATGTGAAATCCATGTTCAGCAGACCCAGATGCTTTCTAAGGGCATGAAGAGACAGATGAAAATAAAGCTGTTTCACTTTGGTCACTTTGGAGGTATGCTGTTTAAATGACACACACATCTTAAGAAGCCAGAAGCTGTGCCAAAGCTGCGCTCCAGTTCTTGAGACTGGAGCATGGCTTTGGTGCAGCTTCCAGCCTTTTGGGACGCATGCATCATTTAAACAGCACACTTCCAAAGTGACCCAAAGCACCTTTATTTTCACCTGTCTGTTCGGGCTCTAAGTGTATTTTAAAAAAAATTGTTTAATATTGACATTTTAAGGAAACTCTTGGTAATGGGAATGATTTCTGTAACCAAAGGTGCATCTACACTGTAAAAATAATGCAATTTGATAATACCTTAGCTGTCATGGTTCCATTCTACAGAATCTTGGGATTTGCAATTTTGTGAGGCAAAAACACTCTGGTAGAGAAGGCTAAATACCCTGTAAAATTACAAAGGATTCAATAGGATAGAGCTATAGCACTTAAAGTGGTGTCAAACTGCATTATTTCTACAGTTTAGATATACCCCAGGCCATAATACCAAGTCAGAGGAAACTCAGTTGATGAATATCTTCCTGCTTGCATCAGTTCTCTCAATCATTCTATCAAAATAGCTTTATATGTTTCCTGTCATAGAATCATAGAATTATATAATCATAGAGCTGGAAGGAGCCATTGAGTCCAACCCCCTGCTCCTGCTAGTATCTCCTGATAGAGCATCTCTAGCAAGTAGCTGTCCAGTCTCTTTTTGAAGATGTCCAGAGGGGAGGTAGAAATTGCCTTCATTCCACTGCTGAACCATTCTTATTGTCAAGAAGTTCCTTCTAGTGTTCAATTGAAATATATACTCATTTATCTAGGTCTAAACTCTCCTTTTCCCCACATCTCTTGTTCTGGAGAAGAGCTTGGATGTCCAAGTGGACCTGTATCATGGTTATGGATGATCCAGGGGTCACTATGGAAAGACAATGTACATTCATTAGCATTGCCCCATCACACTTCTTTTGTTTAGGGTCAGAGGCCTTTATAAACCATTAATCATGCCCTTCAAATGGATGCTACTAAAATGGGTGTCTGACATTCTGTTATCCTCTGAGGTATTTACATAATTGTAAACTGACATATGATCATATAAAGGTGAATTGTGATATTTCACAATGCACTTATTTTAAAGGGGAGAGCAGAGATGTAGCTATATCTCAGAGACAATTGTGAAATTGCAGCCAGAAGCATGAGCATTGAGCAATGGTCCTAATGCAGCATGTTTCCTGATGCACAACATGTCCCGATGCACAATGGAACATGTTACTCACAGGGACATGTTGTACATCAGGTCCTGTTGCACATTGCCTTGTTGTGCATCGCTGTAGTTCACTAGCACACGATGCCAGCAACATAGCTCTGTCATCATAAAAGTTACATATAGTATCTGTGGCACGATCTCAGTCCCCATTTGTGAATATAGGCCCTGTACAGATGGGCCTCGAAGCACGTACTGAGTACGTGCTAAGGTTTCCCGGGAGCGCCTTTTCAGACGCTCCCTAACCCTAGGATGTACTCAGTACATCAAAATGGCGACGCCCTGTCTACATGGGTGCCACCATTTTGACATAATGGCCGCGTCTCATCCAAATGGCACGGTGCAGCCTTTATGTCCTGGTGCCATGTCAGGCCACTTGTGGAGGCCTAACCGTGGCACAGGATGGAGTTCCGAAATGGAGCTCCTTCCCGGAGGGCGTCTCGTTTCCTCAGCAACTAGATTGCCGCGGGAACGGCACCAGGGGGAAAGCGGACAAGCGGCCCTTTTCTCCCCTGGCTGCGGCTCTCGGAGTGTCCTGGGGCATGAAGCCCCAAGGACACCCCTTTTCAGGACCAGGGAGGAGTGGTATTTTGCCGCTCCTCCCTGGTCCTGAAAGGGCCCGTATTTGGGCTGCTGCTGTGGCTGACCTGGCCCCAATATGTTGTGCAAAGGGGCGGCTGCAGCCCGCCCAAAATCGGCGGTTTGTATCCCACCAAATTGGCGGTCTGTATCCCAACAGTTGAAGCTACAAAACTCAGTAAATAAAATTTACCAGGAATTTAATTTAAAGTCTGACAAGCAATTTAGGATTTTAAATTTCCATGACAATACAAAACAGTCATGTATACAGAGCATGGGGGGAAATCCTATTTGGACTACAGTTCACAGAATTTCTTCCAGTCAGCTTGCTGGAGGAATCTGGGAGCCAAAATAGAATTTGTCCAACTCTGTCGTTTTGAATGGATTCATACACCAACACTACAATGTGATACTGTCAGCCTGAGTGAAGGTGGGTACCTCCTTCCATCCTTGAAATGAACCCTTTCCGCACCCTTCAGTGCATTAGTGGACTTTGGAGGAAATCCATGTGATAGTGAGAATTCTTGGAAATAAAGTTTTGCTTCCCTATTTTCACACAAAAAGTTCATGCTTACTGAGATGATTCTGAAATAAGCTGAAAGGAGTTTACCTGTCACTACTTTGTGATAGCAAAAAGTGGCACCTAATCTTCCATGACATTTCATGACATTTTATAACACTTTAGAGAACTATTTTTCTCCCCAGAGTAGTATATTTTTTTAAAAAGAAAATCTCTTACACCTCCAGCCAACCTGGAAGACACTTAACGTTACTGTGGTTTTGCTGGGTTCTAAATATATCTAGGTGAGAATTCTCAAGAGAGTAATGATCCTCAAGAAATCAGTGAGACAAGTCATTAATTCAAGTGCTAACATTCCTATTAAAAGGTGGCATTCTAAAACTCACATCTGGGTATTGGTATTAACTGTACATATGAAATAGAGTTCTGTCCCCATCTCTGTGTTGACAATACTGTAATACAGGGATATAACGGGAGCTGGGGAAAATGAGAGCATTACTTTCCCAAATAAGAATTGTGATCCTCCAATAAAGGTTTCCACCAGTTCCCACATTTCTAGCACTGCAGAGAGTGAGACCCTGAAAATCATTAACACCTAGATCTCTTATATTTGTTTCCTTTGCTAAATTTACCTGTCCTTTTTCTTTGGATGCCTAAATGTATTTCTGAATGCTCAGCTGATTTATAGCACCCTAGAAAACTGGGGGACTAAAAAAATGTTATGGAGAAGATTTTATTTCGAAGGAGTGCTATCCCCCCCATTGCTACACCCCTGATGTAAATCCAGTATAGTCTCATTTACACACACAGAGAATACAGGTTACCAGATGTTCCTGAAGAAAAGGAAAAGATCCTGATTCCAGACTATTCATTGTGAAGAGAATAATTGATTTCCTGTATTTTATTATATGATGTGTATGCACTATATACGAATAATATCTTTCACAAGCTCCTGGGTCTGTGTGTAGCTGCTTATCCTATTCAACAGCCAGTGTCAGAGTCTTGGTGAAGTACTCCTAGGCCTTGGCATGAATCTCCCTCTCTGGACTAGCTGTTGGTTCTTCAGGAAATGGAAAAAGTATAAGAGGACTTAAAGTTTCCGATTGGCCATGCCTGTGTAGATAGTCTTTCTAACTTCTGGTGTATGAGCTATTTTTTTATTACAACTTTTTCTTTTATTCTCTTCTCTTCTCTTTGTTTGTTCCTCCATTCTTCTTTTTGTTTGTCTTTCAGTTATGGCTTGTCCTTTGGTCCCAGCTTTTGGTTTGCTTCTGGGCCTGCCTCCTTTGATTTTTTTGTTGTTGTTGTTATCCTTTGATAAAAACAAACAATCAGAAGCAAACAATGGACAGATCATGAAGTGAGGAATAGGATCAGGAAGGAGGCTATGACACTGGTACTGCACAATAGAAATCTGTTTGTGGAATGTGTGATTGGTGAGATTGCTGCAGACCAGCAGCAAGCTGCAATTCAGTTCACCTACAATCAGCAACCCTACTAAGAATACCTGAAATGGATTAGCAGCTGACCCTCCATATCCACAGATGTCTTACCCATGGATTCAACCATCTGCAGCTTGAAAATATCCAAAAAATATATATACATTCCAAAATGCATACCTTCATTTTGCCTTTTTAAATAAGGAATACAGTGCTCCCTCGGGTTACGAAATTAATTCGTTCCGCCGCGGCGTTCGTAACCCGATGCATTTCGCAAGCCGAAAAGGGCTTTCTGTTAGCGCTGGCAAGCCGCGCGTTTGAATTTCGCGCCGAAAAAAAAATTCGTAACCCGAAAAAACCTTCGTATCCCGGAACAGTTTTTTCCAATGGAACTTTTTTGTATCCCGGAAATTTCGTAACGCGATCAATTCGTATCCCGGGGTACCACTGTACCATTCTATTGCACTATTCTATTTAATGGGACTTGAGCATCCATGGATTTTGATATTCACAGGGGTCCTGGAACCAAACCCCAACGGATACCAAGGACCCATGGTATAAAAGAGCAGTACAGTTACATTAAACTACATTTCAAAGTTTAGCTCTGATACCATTCTGATTATATAGTACAATGGGGTTACTGCCATGGACAAAGATAATACTAATCTGAAATACTTGTTATTAGACCTAATACTAGATACTAGTTGGTATTTTGGGTGTTTCAGGGCACTCAAAGTGATGCAATCAAAGTGCTCTGGGTGCTATTTTGACCAATATTTGTTATTTTGGGTTTTTTAAAGGGTTTGGGGGCTATGTGGGGCTAGGAGAATCAAACCATCACATTTTCAGGTGTTTTTAGCAGATTCACCCATCCCTAGATGAATGTCGGGCTTTCCTCTCACTTAATCATGTTCCACACTGGATCAGTTTAATTTGTTTTACTTTATGATGTGAAATTTCAGCCTTAAGCACAAGTTGGTACTTGGAGAAAGAGAAGTTAATAATGTGATATAAAATTAAGAACAAACTTAGTACTTTGTTACTGGTGCTTGGTACACATTATCCGGAAAAAAAATCCATACTGTACTTATTAAACAGGTAGAATTGCAAGGTATGGAAAGTGGTGGGAGACCTATCAACTTTCATTCTTCACACTGAATTTCAATTTGTAATTCAGATGCATATTGACAACCCCTGCCCCTATTTCAAAGCTCTTCCTAATCAATGACTTTCAAGCTAGTTTTCAATCCTTTTAGCTATGGTCATGTCCAAAGTCAGTCTTACATTTCAACATAAGGTGTGTAGTTTGAAGCTTGTGATCAAAAGTCCATTCTGATGTTAACAAAATTCTCACATGAATTACTTTTAAAATTGTGACCTGATTTGGATGTTATGTTCTTTAAAAAGGGGAAAGCAGTCTAGAAGAATTTTAAATGAATACATTAGTAGTTGCTACTTCTTTTAAAGGTGATGTTGTGGAAAATGATGACACATGTTTTGAACAACAAAAAATATCCAAAGTTGCAAATCCTCAACTGCAAAAACAGTAAACATAGCAACTGAATGACTGACAGTGGAAAACATAACAACTAAATTTTTGTTTTATAAGCTTATATTAAAGTGCAAAGTATATACTTTGAGATATCATTTTAAAATACTAAATAATATTCCCAATTTATTTATATTCAACAGGGTCTTAAAATTCATAATTTTAACCACCAAACACTGGTGGAATTATTTTTTGGGAAACAGTTAATGTTATTTCAGTTAATTACTGAAATCCTTCATTTGCCATTTTAGTCATTTTAAACAATTTTTGACTGAAGGATTTTATGAAGTAATAGGTTAATCCATGAATTAACCAATGAACTAAATTTATAAATAAATCAGTTAATGGTTTAATAATAACAGATTAAATTTCTTTAGTGGATCATAGTTAATGTATAAGTGCAATAGTTTATGCTTCTATGATTTGTACATGTGCTTGTCCAGGCCAGCCTTCCCAGAGCACCTTGTCTGTGCCTGGGAATTAGGCAGTGGGGAAATAGTTTGTGTAGATCTAGGTTTTTTTCTCCTGAAGTGGGGAAATAGTTTGTGTAGATCTAGGGTTTTTTCTCATTATCATTGTCATGATAATGACAGTGATGATGATAATGGTGGTGGTGATGAATGTGATGATGATGATGATGATGATGATGATTATGACAATTTTGCCTTAATTCTTTTGTGACTACAGCATCCACAGCCTTTTCCTTCTCTTGCTATTATGCTCCTCTCACCTACACTAAGGGTACATGTACGTTGTAGAAACAATGGCTCCATCCTATAGAATCTTGGGATTTGTAGTTGTACAAAGTCTAATCTTCTCTGCCAAAGAGTGCTAGTGTCTCAGAAAACTAGAAATACCAGGCTGGGGATGCTGTGGCTACAAAAGAATTAAGGCAAAATTGTCATCATCATCATCATCATCATCATCATCATCATCATCATCATCACCACATTCACCACCACCACCATTATCATCATCATTGTCATTATCATCAAGAGAAAAAACCTAGATCTATTCAATCCCAGAAGATTGTGAGCAACTGGTAAGTTTTTAAAATTCATTTTACCCCTTTTATGCAATAGTTCTGGTGTGTGATGTGCCATATGCCATCTGCATTGCCCACATCAGATTTGGGATGTGGGCTGTCATCATCTGAAAAGGACAAGACCAGAACTGGGTGAAATGGGCCTTTTGGCAAATGCAAAAAATGTCTGAGGTGGTTTGGGCATTAGTTGGCTGTATCTGGCACCGTAATGGGGCTTCCACTGAATCCTACATCTCCTCAGCCTATGTGCATCTAGTACAGGATTGTGACTTAAGCCACCATGGAGCACAACTTTATTTTTATTCATCCTTTTCTATTGATGTGCCTGAATGATTTATAGAGCTTAGTTACACAGCCAAAGTGCTAAATAATAAATAATTACATGAAATCAAGAAGTGTACAGGCAAGAGACGGAGAGAGAAAGGTATGCTTTCTGTTGAGATTTGAAAGTAGATGGGGGATCTGACAAACCAGAAAGTAACAGGAAAGCTGTTCCAGTTGGCAAGGACTGCAGCAGGGAAACCATTTTAGCCACAGGTGGTCAGTTGAATGCAGGGACAAGCATATAACAAAAGGAACAGATGATCCAAACATGGAAGGACTGTAGCAAAGACACATGGAAGATAATGATTTTGAATCAGATCAGGAAAGTAATGGGAGAGGCAGGGAATTGGGAGTAGATACATTTTTACCCCTTTCCAGATATGGAACATGACAGTGCTTCTGGGCTGGGCTTGTGTTTATTAGGAAAGAGACAGTTTTAAGAAATCTCTGTTTACAATGGAATTTGAAACATGGCTCAGGTAAGGAGGTTTTCAGAGCACTGTCAAATTTCTGCCTGGTTTCCTGATGTTTGCATTAGATATAGTTTGGTGACAGTACAGTTTGCCATAACGTTTCTGCATCTTCTTCTTTTTTAAAAAAGAAAAGCACATCACTGGTAAACCAAAATGTGGTGATCATTTTTAGACAGAGACAGAACATATGAGTAGGCATAGATAACTGAAGATGTATAGAGTAGAGAGGGGGGTAAAACTATTTCTCTGCTCCAGCCAATTAAAATTGTGGGAAAGAGGGATTTCCTCCCACATTTTCCACATTTCCCCCCCTTCAGAGCTTCACACCTTTGTGTGTAGCCTATGGAAATAACCATTTTCACAGAGAAAAAGAAAACGCTCCTAATTCTGTTATGTGGAGTTTTGTGAGATGTTTGGACTTCTCTGTCAGAAAGCTGTGCTGCCACAACAAACGGTAGTACACGCTCTGGTAACCTCTCGCTTGGACTTCTGCAATGCGCTCTACATGGGGCAGCCCTTGTACCATACCCGGAAGCTACAACTAGTGCAGAATATGGCAGCCAGGCTGGTTACTGGCATATCCAGAGCCAGCCACATAACACCAGTGCTTAAGGATCTGCACTGGCTTCCTATTCGCTTCCGGGCGCAATACAAGGTGCTGGTTATTACCTATAAAGCCCTAAATGGCTTGGGCCCAGGATATCTTGAGGACCGCCTCTCCCCATACAATCCACCCCGCACTCTCAGAACATCTGGGCAGCAGTCATTGAGGGTTCCAGGGGCCAGGTTAGCCTCCACATCTAGGAGAGCTTTCACCATCTTGGCCCCGACCCTCTGAAATTCTTTGCCCAACAAGCTCTGCTCGGCCACCTCCCTGGATCAGTTTAAAAAGGGGCTAAAAACTTTTTTGTTTAAATCGGCATTCCCTGACACAGGCCCCAATTAGTTCTCCCCCCCCCCCCCATGTCAGCAGTGGCTAGCTGGCTAGACTGTTTTGAATGTAGTTTTTAATTGTAGCTGAAATTTTAATTTTAATGTAATTGTAATTGTAATTGTGAATTTGTGGATGTTTTTATAATGTTGTACATGGTTGCATAGAAGGGCAATTTTTATTATTATTTATTACTTACATATCCTAGGATTCCATAGCACAGAGCCATGGTAGTTAAAATGATGTCAAACTGCTTTACTGCTGCACTACAGATTTCACCATAGCTACTATATTGATGGGTGGACCAGAGTGCCTCAGAAGATGATTCATAAGGCCTTGAAAGTTTCATATAAATGTAGATCAAATAACAGGTCTCCTAAATAAATGTGTAACTATCAATTTGACTGATGCAAAATCACTGTGATGCTGATAACAAATAAAGTGGTACAGTATTTCTACAATTTATATATCAAAAGCATATCTTTGTATTTATCTATATGTTCCTTGTTTTAGATGTTAGGTTTATGTTTTGTACTCTGTCTTATGGTTACTGTATGGTTATTTTTTTGTATCTAATGTTCTTGTTGTAATCCACTTTGATTCTATGAGGAAAAAGCAGAATAGAAATAAATCATTACATTTAGTTAGTGATAAAGGAATAAATCATTATATTTAGTTAGGGATAAAGGAGATATATATATATATATATATATATATATATATATATATATATATATCCCCCTTATACCTAACTAAAAGTTAGTAAAAGTTAGTGGATATTGTCCTAATCCTAACCAGTGGGTATTGTCCTAGCCTAAGAAATGTAAATTTACAGCGCTTTACAAAAAAAGGTTAATAATAATAATAAATGTGGACATGCTGGCTGGAAGCTTCTGAGAGATGAGTTCCCTCGAAGTAGTTTTTTAAAGCTCTAGTCCTAACGGCTACAAGGAATCTCCAATTTTATGAGGCCAACCATTAAGGAGTATATATGTCCTCTTTGGGATATCTCCAGAAGTATCTGATCAGCCTTTGGAGCTATACAGATGGGTGTCATGCTGCCGCCCCTTTTCGTCCCAGACTGGTGCTGCAGCAACTGCATGCAGCAGCACTGATCTGCTCCCTGTAGAGAGCAAAAAGAAGCCGCCCCAAGCAACTCTCTGGAAGGGGTATCATAAGCGCCACAGCGCCCTTTCCACATTGCACTGTATGGGCACTGCAGCAAAGGTGCACCATCATGGGGCACATCATCTAGAAGCCAAATGGCACCTGGGCGGCGGCATAAAGACATGGAATGTGTGGATGCTCAGCCCTCACCCCACCCACAGGCCAGCACAAAGTGGCAGTCTGTATAGCTCCTTTGTCAACAAATTCTGGTTAGTCATCTTAAATCTTACACACATTCTGACATATTTCATTGTTTCAAATGCTAGTATAAACTTCATGAAAGAAGATCACACTTCTCTCTTAGCTAGGGACTTGTGGATCCTTACTCTTCAAGTTCATAACACTCACTTCCTCTATTTTGAGAGTTCCCTAAAAGTAACAGGCATATTTTAGAATGTGCTTCAATAATGGATACTATTGCTCTCAAGAATCCTTTCTGGGCAGACAAGAAAGCAGGCAGAGGATGCAGAGAATGAGGAGAAGAAAATCACACAGATCAATTGGACAGAAATGTGCTCAGGCAGATTTTGCTGCCTTTAGACTGTATAGAACACTTCGTGCCAGTGAAGTGAATAAACTGTTCTATCCAGCTCAGTACCCAGAGGACAGTGAAAGATCCAGGGCTGTACAAGTGGTTAATTTGTAAAATGAAGGCAACTACAGCTCAGCAGAAGGTACAATGCACATGTTAAATTTCACCAATGTCCAAAAATCCTCTTTCTATTTTTGTTTCATACACCATGTTGAGTACAATGAAAACCTGATTCAAGGCAGAGAGGTTTGAGTCACTGAGTCACTGAGAAACCCTGACTCAAACAAATATTATTACACACACACACACACAGCTTCCCTTCAAGTAGACAACCTGAAGAAGAAAGTAGAAAAAGAGGAAGAAGAGTTCAGCCTAGTTTTCTCCCTACAGTAGATTTCCATTTAAAAATAAATAAATGAGAAAGCATCCAAATATAAGATTATATATTGACACTATACAGTGGACCTTTCCAGAATCAGACCTGTATCCAAAAATGTCATTGTGGATTTTTGGGCTAGCAGTTGCATATTTTCAGAGACATCAAATACTGGCATGCACACACACACACACACACACACACACACACACACACACAGAGAGAGAGAGAGAGAGAGAGAGAGAGAGAGAGTTAATTGTGCAATGCAGTTGACTTGGAGGCTGCATGGATAATTTTGCTGCAAGATGTGATTGAATCATGAATGTTCTCTCTGCTGGTGGTACATTGGATTGATGGCATAGTTTTATGAGTTGATCTGTTTCTTTATCTACTTACATAATTATTTAAATATCACCACTTTTAAGGATTAAGCCCTTAGAAGGCAGTTTTCATAATAAAATATGTAAACTATATGCAAGAATTCTAAATTATATGTGTTACTTATGGGTAAATAAGGGCTCAAGCAGACGGGCAGCTTGGGATTGAGCCCTGAGCAGCATGAGATTGCAGCAACCAGACAGTGCAGTCTCGAGGCTGGCCAGTGGCCACTGCTGTGGCCGGTAAAGCATGTTTTTTTTTACCGCTGCCTTTGTGGATGGGTTTTGGCTGCATTAACTGGCCTTGGCACAGCCAGCAATGCTCCCAGTGTTAGCGCTGAGTAAAACTAAGTCTATACGCAGAAAGCTGCCAGGCAGGAAAGCAAATGCCACTGCTGGAAGTAGCTGGAGACAAAAACTCCTGCTACCAATCAGAGTTTCACTCATGATTACTGAGGTTCTTCCAAAGAGGCTTTTAATCTTACTTGCAGCAAAATATTTACAAGCACGATACAGCAATATTTATGCCATTTGAAATAATGCTCCCCCACCAACATCCACCTAACTCATGGTGTACTGGAGCATTCTTCCAGTGTTTATATACACAAACACAGGCTAGGTTTCCGATCCAATCCTCTGCTAGTGTTCCATCCTCTTCCTGTCATGTGTCTACACTGACTGATTAGTTTTGAACAACAACAACAACAACAACAACAATAATAATAATAATAATAATAGGATTTATTTATATGCTGCCCAATCACTGGGAATCCGGGCAGCTTACAACAGAGGGGATAATAAACGGTTCCCTGCCCTCAGGCTTACAATCTAAAAGACACAACACAAAAGGAGAAGGAATGATGAGGGGGGAGGGGATCAGGTCCAGCATTCTTCTCTCCCTCTGAGGCCTGGACCAAAGCAGATGGACCGGAAGGAGGGCTCTTCTTCAGGCTAGCCCTGATGGAGCTGGGACAGCCTATTCTCTCCCTCCCAGGCTGAAGGATGACAGTTATGGAGGGAGGGCGCTCTATCTTCAGGCTAGCCCTGATGTTGCTGGGCCAGCCTATTCTCTCCCTCCCAGGCCGAAGGATGACAGTTATGGAGGGAGGGCGCTCTATCTTCAGGCTAGCCCTGA
>NC_056526.1:172543977-172576485 GCF_019175285.1 Sceloporus undulatus | reverse complement strand
TGGAGCTGGGCCAGCCTATTCACTGCCTCACAGGCCAAAAGATGACAGTTAAGGAGGGAGGAGCCTCTTTCTTCAGGCTAGCCGTAATGGAGCCAGGCCAGCCTATTCTCTCCCTTGCAGGCTGAAGGATGACAGTTATGGAGGGAGGGCGCTCTATCTTCAGGGTAGCCCTGATGGAGCTGGGCCAGCCTATTATGATACAACACTATACTGAACTTTCATCATCTTCCAGCATTTCCTTCTTTTTACACATTGCATGCACCAGAGACATTTTTACAGCCTGAGGCAAAGCTTCACTGACATTCAGATCAGCCAGAAGGTAGCACTTTTTGTCTGTCTGTTTTGGGTGTTATTTATGGATGCCAAAAGGATCTTGAAGCACCTTTGAAACTAACTGTGTAAAAGAATTTGTAGCATGAGCTTTGTAGACTTGGTCTACTTCCTCAGATGCAGATGTGCATGTAACTAAGGCTGCATCCACAGTGCACAAATAATCCAGTTTGACATCACTTTAACTGCCATGGCTCAGTGCTATGGAGGTATCAGAATTGTAGCTTGGTCTCTCACAGAGAAGGCTAAATATCTCATAAAAGTACAATTCCTAGAATTTCATAGCATTGAGAAATGGTAGTTAAAGTAGTGTCAAATTGGATTATTTCTATAGTGCGGATGCCGCCTAAGTAGCATCTCCTGGCCTGAAACCCTCTCCCAACCTACTTTACCAAGTAAAGATTTGGTGGAGGAATGCTGTTCAGAAGTGTGCAGAAGGGTGGCATTTCCACTCACCTCTTGCCAACTGGCAAGGCTGGTACTGATCGTTGCAGACTCCCTGGCTTTTGGGAAAGGAGTGAAAATATCATCATGCTGTGCCATGATTACCACCTGAACATAAGTCATTCACTCAATATGATGTCTGCCTGAAAACATAGGTTTGGGAGCACATTCACAATTGTGACAATAATGTCACTATCAAGATTACATAGTGAATCAGTTAGAGATCCATAACTTGAGGTTACACATCTGTAACTACTAAAGTCCAGTCATAGTACAATGTAAAAATCTAAATAAATCAAAGACCTGAACTACACTTTACTAAAAATACGACTTCAGAAGAGGAGGATGAGTTGACTGTTCTTTCAAATTTTAAAGGGGAAAAAGGAGGATCAGATATTTGGAAGCTATAATGACAAAGAACAATAGTTTATGATTTCAAAATAATTTTGAAAAAGTCTTGAAAGTAATTAAAAGATATTTAGCAAAATGAAGAAAGTTAAATTTATCCCTTATGGGACAGTAATAAAAGCAAATGTTTTACTCAGATTTCCATTCTATTTTCAAATAATTCTTGTCATACAAAATGGAATACCCTTTTTGCAAGGGAAGAAAAGAATTTCCGGATTTGTCTGATAGGCAAGGAAACCCACAATAAAATTTAAACACCTTATGATCCTAAAGGAAGTGGTACTCTGGGATTTCCTAATCTTAGAGACATGAAGGTCATGATTTAAGAATTTGGTGGCATGATGATAAAGGGACATGCTGAATTTAAAAATAATTGTATTAGAAACCTGCTCTATGAGTTTGGTATGAATACAAGTAGAAACTTTTTCTTAGGATAATATTAGCTCACCACAGAAAGTATTTTTCAGGAAAGAGTGGGGTAAAAATCAGAGATGGATATTTTATCATGATCTTATGTATCTGGAACAAGATAATTGGGAGCTTAAGTCAAGAGAGGTGCTTCTCAAGGAAGGCAAAGATCTTAACTGGTTTGCTTATATGCAATTAAAGAAGAGATTTAACCAGGATAAGTGATACTTAGTCATAGAGGTCGGAGAAAATGAGTTCTACCTAGAATTGTGTAAGGATCATAATCATGTAATTAAAAATCTTTAAATACCTTTTCAGACTAGAGACACAATATGAACCTATAAATGATTACATGATAAAGTGGGCTCACAATTTTCAGTTCACTGATTTAGACAATGTCCAAATGATTGTATGGGGGAAAATGTGGACTAAAGAAATAAACCTTGTGCAATAATTTAAAAGGAAACATATATAAGATGTTGTACAAATGGTATCTAACGTCAAATAAGGTCTCAAAAATGTCTGAGAACACCTCAAAAAAGATAAAGAGGGTTCTTTTTTCATATGTGGTGGACCTAGAAGAAAACACAATGTTATTGGTCTAACAATAAAATAAAGGTAGTATTTGTAATTTCACCAGAATTTCTTCTTCTTCTGAATGTTTATTATTTTGGCTGTAAATTTGACAGTCTGTAATAAAAATAATAAAGAAATAATTTAAAAAGCACTGAACCACAGCAGAATGCAATCAATAGTAAGGAAAAGAAACATACAAATATGTATTTTGCTTCTGAAAGGAAGTGGTAAAAAAGTTCTGGAAACTTAGAACATTCCTGATCTCATGCTTTGCTGAACTGACCAATTGAAGTGACTTTACAGGTATTCATTTAAAAAAAAGATTTAAAAATCATTTTTTCTAGAGTGTCAAGAGACTCCAATGAGACAAATCTGGACAGACAAAAATCTTTGTGAGTTGTTTTGCACAGAAAACAGCCTTTTCTATACAGCAAAACAGCCTTTCACAATCAGAATATAATATTTCTTTCTGTTTCATGTACAGAAAAGGCTGGTACAAACCTGCCATGTGCAAATTTTGTACAAAACAAATCCTAAATTACAAATTGTCTTTAAAAAAACCCCTGCAGTTTTCAAAGACTTTCTCACTGTGGGAAGAAAATTGCTAAAATTGCTTGTTGCTTCCATTGAGAAGAAAATTAGTAAAGAAGTACATCCCAAGTTTCTCTAAGAAATTTGACAGCTGTATGTGGAAGAGGATGTGTAATGGTATGTATGAAGTCTCTTTTTCTTATTATGTCTGCTTGGGGCTGTATGGTGCATCCTCTCACTTATACTATGATTAGTACATTATTGAAGGGGAAAAAATTCAGCATTTCTGAACACTGGCCTGTGATCAACTGTGGATTGTTTGCAGGGTCAGGGTTGGAACTTTCCCTTTATCTTTCAGCATTTAAATATGGATACTTAGAGAATGACAACTATTATGCTCCATATATGGTGGGGAGGGCACTGCTGACCTGCTCTTAAATTATCTGAGTTAGTCTCCTCCGCAATTAAAGCTGGTCATAGCTGACCTGTTCTTTATTAAACATTAATCCTTGACTGCCACTTAGTGCATCAGTGAGCTCAGAGTTGGATCTCCTCCTGCACCAGCCGCACTGCACTCTTAAGCATTGAAGTGGGAGGGATGCAGACTTTACTCTGCTCAAATTGGCAGTCTTAATGCAAAAACAGGCAAATCTTTGAAACACTAAACTAAAAAGACACCACTGCAGTTCCCTGCCGTAGACAATGTCTCAGATATTAAGTCTTCCTTTCTGCCTGCAACATTTCAGTATGGTTACCTTCTTTTAGGAAGCTCTGTCATGCTGAAGCTTTGAATTTTATATTAGTGGATAAGATATGGTTGGTAAAAAAATACTTCTTCCCACACAGTTTCTAAAAGCTCAGCATTTATGTTGTCTGCTAGATAATGAACACGGAACCTGAAGAATGTGAAGGTTTATCAGCAGTGATACTATATTTCAGAAAACAGAGTGATTTTTCTATTGAATCACAGATAGGAACAACTCTAGGATTGAGGAGGCCCTTATCCAATATATGTATTTCTTTATTTCTATATCATTCAGCATTTACTTTTTGTTATTGATTGTTATCATTGCTGTTGTCATTCTCATTGTTGTTGTTATTGTTGTTGTTGTGTGCCTTCAAGTCATTTCCCTAAGGTGAACCTATCATGGGTTTGGGGAAAAGATTTGTTCAGAGGGTGGTTGCCTTTGCCTTCTCCTGAGGCTGAGAGAGTGTGATTTGCCCAAGGTCACTGAGTAACCATGGCAGAGTGGGGATTTCAACCCTGTTCCCCAGAGTCATAGTTCAGTGCTCAAACCACTACACCACACTGGCTCTCCTACCCACTGAATATAGTCCTTTGGATTGCTGAAGAACAACAACAGTAATAGTTTCTAGTTGATTTAGTTATTAAAATAAAACCACCTAAATATCATATAGATTAATGCTTTGCACACATTAATCACCTTGTCAGATAAAACCAGTGATTTTTTAAAAAAACAAAATAGAAACAGAGATAAAGTAAGCACTGGTAATCTTTAGAAGTTCTTAAATCAATCTGAAAACATTATTAATTCTTAAAACATTATTAAAAGCCCCAGGAAGTAAAATGTTCTTCACATGGTGCCAAAAGGTAGATAATACCAAAAGCACACTAGGAAACACATTCTATAAATGAGTGCCACCACAGAGAGTTTCCTTTTCTTGGTAGCCACTAGCCAAATATCACTTGGTAGAGTACCTTGGGAAATACTTCAAAAGACATCCTTCGATTCCTGGTAAGTAAAAAAGGAAGGAAATGATTCAAGTAATCTGAGATGCCTCCACCAGGCATGTTCACATGAAATTGAACTCTCATTAACAATGTCTTGCTGTGGTTGGTGTGTCTTCAATACATCAATAGAGAGAGGCAAACTGGTAAGCAGAACATCATATTGCTTTTATCACAGTGAGTTAGTCTGAACATTTCAATTGTCGACATGTGTTACATTCTTGTCCTTACTACTTTTGTGTTGTTTGTTATGTACCTTGTTGTTTCCCACTTATGGTGATGCTAAGGTGAACCTATTTCAGTGACAGAGGAACCTTGAAAATTCAATCAAAGCTGCTTTCTCTCATAATGTTTCTGTAAGTTATCCTCTGAATCAAGTATCCTAGATCAGATAAGAAATTATGCATAGAGGACTAGTAGTTCAATCTAACATTTGGTAAATCTTCATCAATGAATAACAAATCCCATTTGCTTTCTTTGTTTCCTCTCCTGCCCAATCACACATTCCATCCTATTTCATTGTCATTAAAGATATTTATTGAAAATGCAGAATTATCTGGTTCACTGAAGATGAACCAAGAAGATACAGAGAATACAATCAGTATTTTGCTGCTTTGCTTGCAACAAGTATACTGCATATAATGAAGCTCCTGAAAAAGTATGTCTTTATATTATAATATAATATATTATTAATAATTGATGTGAAGTAGTGATAAATCTTAATACTACAGAATACCTATAAGTAATATTAATGAGTTAGACACATATAAATTCTATGGAAAGCAGTGCAAGCTTACTAAAAAGGAAGCCTGTTAAATTCTTTGGATCTTACTCCCAGGAAAAGTACAATTTTAGATTTATTTGTTTATTTATTAAGGGAAAAGAAAAGAGTTTCACAGAATTTGTGGATTTATCTATGAACAAGGGAAGCAATAATGCTGTGCATTAATAATTTACAGATGACATGCAGAGATTGCAAAGTTACTTTTCAGAAAAATGTAAATTGTATGCTGAAGCTATCCAAAATGGAAGAGGATGATGCTCTGAACCCCAGAGCATCATACTTCTCGCTGTTAGTAACTTCTGAAATATGTTTGAACATTGCAGTCATACCCTATGCCTGGAATAAATATAGTATGTAATCTGAAAAATATATCTGCACATTCAGTTTAGGACATTTGTAGAGATTAGATTCTCAAGGAACTGAAATGTAATTTCAATAACATGTAATTTCCATTAGAACAAAAATGTGTTAATTCAGTGTGAACAATATGCATCTGGAAATAATTATTAATAAGATAAATATATGGATGGGCTTGTCTGGATGACTGAGTGCCTCTTTTTGGTAGGATTCTTTTTGGTGGACAGCGCACATGGCAGATTTTGCTCTCACAATATGGTAGGAGAGATCAAACTGCTCCATCCACCAGCACAACAAAAACACTTCCTCTTCTACATTCAGCATGTGAATGGTTTATATATTTGTCTGGTGGGACATTTTTATACCAAGGATAGTATCCTGTTAGGTGTTGCGAAGTGTAGCATTTTACTTTTCCCAAATCACTGAATGGTGAGAGAGAGAGAGGGAGAGAGGGAGAGGGAGAAAGTGCAAGAACCAAGGTTAACAACAGGACCAGTTCTATATTTGTAGTCTTTTCTCTAGAAATTCACAATCAAGCATGAATCATTCTGGTTCTTCATCTATATGTTCTCATCCTGGAGATTTTGTCTATTGCCCTCTCTATGAAGATTTTCATATCAGCTCTTAAGTGCTGGTAAATCAGCTCTCAAACGTTGAAGAAGCGCATGTGTGTGAAAGCCTGGTGTGCTTCCTCATCGTCAGGGAATTGCTGATTCCCTCTAGTGTCACTGAATCATTCCAGGAGAGGGCATTTCCTCTGAGCACAAAGTTTCCATTCAGAAGAAATACCCTTTCCTGGAATGACTCAGTGACTCTCGAGGGAGCTGACAATTCCCTGACGATGAGGAAGTGTGCCAGGTTTTGAAATACATGCGCTTCCTCAACCTTTGAGAGCTGATTTACCAGCTCTTAAGAGCTGGTATAAAAATCTTCTATGTGAACAGTCCCCAGAGGATCCAGAGGATTTCACAGAATACGCCAAACATCCAGTCAACGTATTTCAGATATATCCGAATCAGTACCACATCGTACATGCATAATCAGTGGCCTTAGTATGGCATAAATACACATCATTCAACATACACTATATCATTGTATGTGTGAGTGTGTGTGTGTGTGTGTGTGTTTGAATGTGTGTGTGTTATGAATTTTATGCTTTATGAATTTTAGCAACGATTCTCTCTCTCTCTCTCTGTATTTATATTTTATGTTCTGGTTTACATTTTGGTCTATGACTGACAGACTGACAGGTTTTTTTTAACTGAGAGGTATCTTTGTGTATTGAAAAAACCTTTTTCATCAAGGGCAAGAAATTGTCTGTTTAAGCTAAATGTTGGCAATGTAATACTGATAGTTTCCCTGTGACATTTGATGCGGGCATGTTTAGTATTCCTTTTTGATTGCTTGTATAAGAACATATTAATTTTGTACTGGAAAATATTTCATATTTGTAGTCACACAAGTTCTTATAAATTATATTCCTCCAACACGGAATTTAAGTAAAAGTCAAGATGACTGGATCCCATGTGCTCTTACTGTTGTCAAAAGTCTTGTACTCTAAGGCTGGAAAGACAAACATTCTCCATCTATTGTTGAATGGTCAGAGTCCTCACAATTTTACAATCTCATGAATGGGTATTTTATAGATGCTGACTGGAAGATTTTTTTTTTAATATGGTCAGCCTATATTAATTTATTTGTAATCGTCCCCCTTTTTTCTATCTGCTTTTCCTATTTCTTTCTCTTCTTTGTAATTTTAAACATTAATTTAAAACAAAGAATAATAAAATGTTGAAATATTCCTTATGAACCTGGATAGCCACCATGGATTATGAGCCTGGAGAGCCACCAAGGATAGATGATGCCTCAGTTTCTGTTTAAGACTAATTGGTTTTCATAGCACCCTTCTCAAGGGTGTAGCTATTGGTGGGATGAGGGCATTGCGCTACCAATAAGAAGGGTAAAGGCAAAGGTTTTCCCTCAACATGAATCAATTGTCACTGACTGTAGGGGGCTAATCTCCGTTACTAAATTGAAGATGACCCTGGCGGTCATGTGGCCAGCATGACAACATGGAATGCTGTTACCTTACCATCAAATTGGTACCTGTTTGTCTACTTGCATTTTCATGCTTTTGAATTGCTAGGTTGGCAGAAGCTGTGACTAGAAATGGCAGGGACAGAAGGGAAAAATGGGAGGGGGTAGAATTTTGATGAGGTGGTCAGTAGCCTTATTTTGTCCTCCCCAACTACCTCCCTGACCCTCTCCTTCTTCCGTGTTTAATTTACCCTTTTATAAAATGTTTGAATAGGTTTAGAGTTTCTTCGTCATTAAAAATAATCCTGATACAAACTTCTAGCTTTTGAAAATCTTTTTGAGGTCCATTCCACATACACAGCATTGGCAGCTCTGTCCACATTTTGTCACATAGGCTTTTGAGAAATGTTGAAAGATCTTGGGGTTTAAAGATGTCAAATCTTCCCATACAAATCCTGAAACTGAACAGGATTGAAAATCTGAAAAGCTGTCTTTTATTACAGGTATAATACTATAAAAGCAAACTTCTGTGAAGTCAGCCTAGCATATTTTCTGGTTCACAAAACATAAGCTGTTTGGGTATGTAAATATTCATGCCAAATTTCCACAGCTATAGAATAATCCCATTCACTGTCTTCCATCAGCAAGTCACAGTTCTTCAGTGTTATATTAGTTTCTGGGTTGCTCCCAAAGAAATAGATTAACTATTATCAACAACTTTAGAAAGCCCATGTGGATGGAAATGTAATACAGATTATGAACAACTTCAGGTCTAAGTAATCAGAATTTTTTTAAAAAGCTGATTGGCTCTTGATGCTTAAGTGATAGATATAAGCATTAATTTTATCATTCTCAGAAAAAAGTCAACAAGTTTTACTGTGAATATAAGGTTTTACTCTTTCATTCCAACTTAAAGGTAGCAGTTGGTGATGGCAGTTCTTTAAGAGTACTGGAAAAGAGAAAGTGGTATTTAGTCTTGCCTCTTTTCCCACTGAAAATTGTCCCACTTTCATCAACTACTTGTCCTTCAGAGAAGCAGAATAAACATCTTTTCCTCCACTGGAAAACCAACTGCTTGGAGAGGCAGTTCTCAATGAGAAATAGACCAAACAAGAAATGAGGAGGAATAACACTATACAGTATGTCAGGGATGTTTTCACCAGCGAAGAGATCCAGGACTTATATTCTGGAAGCCAGGTGGAGAGCATCTGGATAAAAATGAAAGAGGAGGGAAGCAACAGGGATGTTATTGTGGGAGTATACTACAGATGCCCAAGTCAAACTAAGGAACTGAATAATGCCTTTTTAGAACAAATGACCACACACTCAGAAAGATGCAGTAGGAATGGGTGACTTCAACTATCCTGATATTTGCTAGAAGTCAAACTCAGCCAAAACCTCAAGATCTAACAAATTCCTCACTTGCCTGGAAGACAATTTCATTACCCAAAAGTGGAAGAAGCAAAAAGGGAGCCAGCTATTTTAGATCTGATCCTAACCAACAGGGATGACCTGTTTAATGGGGTGCAATTGGTGGGAGTGATCATGTTCTCCTGGAATTTGTTATACAGGAGAAGCCAGGCATAGTCAGACACACATTCTAGACTTTAGGAAAGCTGATTTCAGTAAACATAGGGAAATACTGGGGGTAATCCCATGGTCAGGAATATAAAAGAGAAGGAAGTTCAGGATTGATGGGAATTTCTCAAAAGAGAGATACTGGAGGCACAATTTCAAACAGTTCCAATGAGGAGAAACAATGGGAGGTGTCTCAAGAAACCAGGATGGATGACTAAAGAACTTTCAACAGAGCTAAGTTTTAAATGGGGCATGTATAAGAAATGGAAAAAGGTGGACATCAAAGTAGTTTTCAAACAAATAGTGAGCATGTATAGGGGTAAAGTCAGAAAAGCTAAAGAGCAGAAGTTGTTCAGGCTTGCTAGAGAAGTTAAGAACAATAAAAAGGGCTTGCTTGGGTATGTCCGCAGCAAAAAGAAGAAGAAGGAAATGCTAGGGCCACTACATGGAGAAGATGGCAAAATGCTAACAAGGGACAAAGAAAAGGCAAAATTACTCAACACCTTCTTTGCTTCAGTTTTTTCACAAAAGGAGAAGGGTGCTCAACCTGAGGAAAATGTAACAAAGGACAGAATAGGGGAAATGCAGCACAGAGTAGGTAAAGAGGTAATACAGGAATACCTTGTTACTTTGAATGAATTTAAGTGTCTGGGACCAAGGGTATTAAAAGAACTGGCAAATGTAATATCAGAGCCATTTGCAATAATCTTTGAGAACTGCTGGAGAACAGGAGAAGTCCCAGCAGACTGGAGGAGGGCAAACGTTGTCCCCATCTTCAAAAAGGGGAAAAAAGAGGATTCTAACAATTATTGTCCAGTTAGTCTGACATCAGTACCAGGAAAGATTCTGTAGCAATTCATTAAACAGAGAGTCTGTGAACATATAGAAAGCAATGCCATAATCACAAAAAGTCCAACATGGGTTTCTGAAAAACAAGTCATGCCAGACTAATCTGATCTCTTTTTTCGATAAATTTGCCAGCTTGGTAGATGAAGGGAATGCTATGAATATTGCATATCTTGATTTTAGTAAGGCCTTTCACAAGGTTCCCCATGACATTCTTGCAAAGAAACTCGTAAAATATGGGCTACACAAGGCAACTGTTAAATGGATTTGTAACTGGTTGACTGGCCGAACCCAAAGGGTGCTCAACAATGGCTCCTTTTTATTCTGGAGAGAAGTAAACAGCGGGGTCCCACAAGGTTCTGTCCTGGGCCCAAGTGCTATTCAACATTTTTATGAATGACTTAGGGGCCCGACAGACATGTGACCTGCAGACACCCCTTTTTGCCCCGGATCGTTGCTGTGGTGACCAGATGCTGCAGCAATGATTTGCTTCCTCTCAGGAGCAAAAATAAGCCACTCTAGGCAGCTTCCTGAATGGTGTGCCATTATGATGCTCACGCACCATGATGAAATCCCTTCCAGCCAGTGCCGTTTGGGTGCTCTGATGCCCATGCGTCATCATGGTATGCCCTGTGTAAACGGGGGCGCACCATGATGGTGCATGGATGGCAAAAGTAGGGATTGGCATGTGTGGATGCCCATCCCTACCTAATCCTAGATTCGGCCCCAGGTCAGCACAAAGAGTTGGTCTATTTAGGGCCTTAGATGAAAGAATAGGGGGCATGCTTATCAAATTTGCAGATAACACCAAATTAGGAGGAATAGCTAATATTCCAAAGGACAGGATCAAAATTCAAAATTACCTTAATAGATTTCAAAACTGGGCCAAAGCTAACAAAATGCATTTCAACATAGAGAAATGTAAGGTACTGCATTTAGGACAAAAAAATAAAAATAAAAAATGAAATAAAAAATGAAATGAAATGCATAGATATAGGATGGGGTACACCTGGCTACATGTGAAAGGGATCTAGTAGTCCAAGACCACAAGTTGAACATGAGTCAGTAGTTTGGTGCAGCAGCTAAAAAGGTCGATGGAATTCTAGGCTGACCAACAGAAGTATAGTGTCTAGATCAAGGGGAATAATAGTGTCACTCTATTCTGCCTTAGTCAGGCCTCACCTGGAAATAATAATAATAATAATAATAAAAAGATTGTTGAGAAGCTGGAACATGTCCAGAGGAGGGTGACCAAAATGGTGAAGGGTCAGGAGACCAAGCCCTATGAGGAAAGACTTAGGGAGCTGGGTATGTTCATCCTGGAGAAGAGAAGGTTAAGAGGTGATATGATAGCCTTGTTTAAATATTTGAAGGGGTGTCATCTTGAGGATGAAGCAAGCTTATTTTCTGCTGCTCTAGAGATTAGGAGCTGGAACAATGGATGCAATTTAAAGGAAAAGTGATTCCACCTCAACATTAGGAGGAACATCCTAACAGTGAGAACAGTTCGACCGTGGAACAAACTCCCTCTCTTCTCTGGAGTCTTTAAACAGAGGCCAGACTGGACAGCCCTTGTGGTCTCTTCCAGCTCCATGATTCTTTGATTGTATGATTCTATGATAAAATTCACCCTTGCAAACAAATCAACAACTCTCAGTGCTGTTTTTCAGTTTTTTAAAAGGTGCAAGGTCAATCACACATAGTTTAGCCTTATATTTCTACAATTACTTTCATTGGTTATCTTGTACTTAAAAAGCTTACAAGCTTGCTTCCACTTAATGGAACTAAATGATCATATATGCATGCATGCATGCATATATATATATATATATATATATATATATATATATATATATATATATATAGGCAAGATTTTCCTGGAGAATGTTGTATAATGAATTCAGAATCCTAAGAGACACTAGTAGTTAATTTTTTGCCATCTGGTGTGACAGAATCAAATAAGGACAATGACAATACATAGTTCTTGCAATGGCTGTTTTTTCCTGATTTCTGTAAAACTATGTTCAACCAATTATATGAGCATAGGCTGGGTCAAAAGGCATGTACCGCCAATAATACTACTTTTCTTCACTACTTTCATAATTACTACTTGTTATGATTTCACCATGGTGAATACACAGACACAGACACAGACACAGACACACACACACACACACACACACACACACACACACACACATTGCTTGTTAGTTTGTTCTTTATTTGCTTGCCAATTATCTCAGCTTCATCTATATTCATTTTTATACTGGCTAATTGTTATTCCATTGATTATATTATATAAATCATCCAAAATCATGGATGGAATGGATTATGAGATGCAAAAAATAAATAAATTGCAGTATCTTAATCATGCTTTTCTTGATATCCATGAATTACTTGTAATTTTAGAACAAAAGTGGGAATCACACAGCCCTTCTGCTGTTGTTGGACTACAGCACAATGATATATTATATTTAATCACCTGCTCAAATCACTAAGAATTCTAGGATTTGCAGTCCAACAAGATCTGGAGAGTCATAATCCTGGACCTAGAAAAAGAAATACCACTTTGTTCCAGGGATGTGCATATAGTGTGCAGATATTGATGATGAACACTATGCACTGGACCATTTAACTTCTATGAAACATGCTGGTCTCTAATCATCCTTCCTCCATATGCTATTTTCACTCTGATTGCACTGGACCACATAAAGACTGGCTAAGCATATGTTCCAAACACCAGCCCATATCCTGAAGTGTCTTCCCAGGACAAAGTGTCCATCATTCAACACAGTGTAGGCTGTGACATGATATTCTTCTAGTTACATAACTTTATTCTGAAGCACTTTGCATAATTATTGTGGATTGTACTAGGCAAATGGGGTGGGGGAGCACATGTCCCACAGATGGTGAATGTATCTGAATGTTTTTAGTATGCTTTGATCTATCATGTTAAGATACATAAATCAAAGTTTTGTAGTTTTGCTCTTTGCCTTCTGAAGCCTCCTCCCACCCATTGTGATGCCAGATGGATAAGAACTGGGTATAAAGTTACTTGCTCAGCTGTGGTTTCACATCAGAGTCGAATGTCAAAAAGTTCTATTGTGCTTTTGAAATTCATGTTTACAGTGTTGACTTTCATAGGTTCACATGCATCATTCATGATCTCAGCTTCATTTCTCACAGAGGACAAGTTATGCCACTCCACTGCAAGCTACCTCAAAGCTCTAGCTTGAAACACTTGCAATCAAAATTGCTATTGAAGCTGAAGAAACCATCGGATGGCCTGGGATGACCTAAAACATTTTGTTTTTTCAGCTCAAGGACAGCATGGTTCTTTCATCCATTCTGCATACACAAGTCAGATGGACAACAGCAAAACCTTTTTTCAGCAATGGTAATGGGACAGCATCCTCCAGTTAACTAGACACAGAGCAGTCTATGAAGTGCAAACAGTATTGTCTTCAAACATCTCACTGATGTAACCTCCCTGAAGTCTACTGTTCAGTGGCTGTTTCACTTTGTCTAATAAAAAGGATGTCCCTAGATGTCCTCCAAAGAACAGATAAGTAGTCTGTGTGCATAATGTAGCTGTATACATTAATAGTTTGAGTGTATTAAGAGATGAATAATCATAGAATCATGGAGCTGAAAGAGACCACAAGAGCCATCCAGTCCAACCCCCTGCCAAGAAGGAATACACAATTAAAACACCCCTGACAAATCACCATCCAACCTCTGTTTTAAAAAACCCAAAGAAGGAGACTCTACTTCAAGGCAACATATTCCATTGTTGAATAGCTCTTACCATCAGGATGTTCTTCTTTATATTTAGGTGATATCTCTTTTTCTGAAGTTTGAATCCCTTGCTCCATATCCTAGTCTCTGGAACAACAGAAAACACACCTCCTACAGCCTCAATATGACTCCCTGTGAAATATTTAAACATGGCCACCATGTCCACTTTGAACCTTTTTTTCTCCAGGATAAATATAATCCCTAATCCATCCCTCATATCACATGGCTTCCATATTGAATATGCAGTAGAAGAATAGCGAGTACATTTCTATACTGCTTTTCAGTGCACTTAAGCACTCTGTAAGCGGTTTACAAGGTGTAAGCTAATTGCCTCCAACAATCTAGATACTCATTTTAGTGACCTCGGAAAGATGCAAGCATGAGTCAAGCCTGAGCCCCTGGACTGGCATTGAACTTACAACCTTATGGTTTGTGAGTGAGTGGCTGCAGTACAGGTATTTAACCACTGCCCCACTAGGGCTCTAGAGGTTTCATTATCAGTGGAGTAGAAAATCTACTCTGAGCTTTGCTCTCCACACAAAATTCATTCCCCCCTTGACAGGTCTCTTAAAGTTTGGACTAAAATCCAAAATGGATTCATCACCCACTGATATTGGCATAACTAGCCACCACTGACATAAATCCAACACAAATTTAATTAAAAACCACAATTAAAATATGTAATTACCAAAATGGCCTATTCATTATTTACTCCATCTTGCCTTCTCATTCTCATTTATTCCTAACGTTCCAGGCCCATGAAAAATAGATTTCTGAGAACAGAGATCAGATTGGGTGTGTGTCTCTGTGTGTTTTGTTTTATGCTATCAAAATGTTTTCTCTTTGGATAATTCTGGAGTCTGAAGAAAATCCTTTGATGTAGAGAATAAGATAGGGTAGCTTTATGGATAACACTGTGCTGAATTTTTCTGCTCAACAGTAGCAGAGAATGATTCTTCTTTGCTCTTATCACTTGACAGAAATTATTCTGCTTTTATGCACAAATGGGTGTCTCATTCATTCTTTGCTCAATCATAAGCAACGTAACCCACCTTTTCAGTTTTGTAGCTTATCTAAAAACGTTTCTAGCTGAAATAGAAGTACTACTTCATAAATCTGCATGTTAACCTGAAAGTTAAGGCTGCTCTGCAAATTCCAAATTGTGCAATAAAGAAATATACCTTTCTGGGTTTATCATTAGTTTTATAGGTGACTATAATATTCAAACAATAGAATAACCTTGGACTCTCAAAAAAGTTTGCCAGAGTTTCCAATATTAGATATATTAGACTGAGTAGACTTATCATATCAAGTGTAAATGTGAAGTAAGTTTTAATTAGACCTTGTCTGCATATGATAGGTAAATTAGCAATTCCTCAATTTAGCTGATTCAAAATTAATTGTTATGTCTAGGAAATGAAATGCTTTCTAATCCTTTAATCTTTCACAACAAAATTTATTCAAGTTTTTGTTTTAATATGCACACATTCATTGTACATATAAAATAAATAGTTTCTCTCTCTTTTATGATGAATAGTGACATGAGTAGGAGATATTAAACACTTCTCTGTTTGGTTAATAGTATCATCAGGTTTCCACAATCCACCCTAAAATTAAGCCGTCTTTTTAAAAAGCACAATTGTGAATTGGTAGTTAACAATAAAACAACAGCAACAACAACACCTGGATGAATGAGACTACATTTGAAAGGGAACTAGGAGTCCAAGTAGATCACAAGTTCATCATAAGTCAACTGTGTGATGAGGCAGCTAAAAAGGCCAATAGAATTTTAGGCTGCATCAATAAAAGTATAGTCTCTAGATCAAGGGAAGTAACAGTGCCACTCTATTCTGGTTTGATCAGACCCCATTTGGAATATTGTGTCCAGTTCTGGGCACCACAATTCAAAAAGGATGCTAAGAAACTGGAGCGTGTCCAAAGGAGGGCGACTAAAATAGTGAAGGGTCTGGAAACCATGCCCTATAAGGAATGACTTAGGGAGCTGGGGATGTTCAGCCCGGAGAAGAGACGGTTAAGAGGTGATATGATAGCCCTGTTTAAATATTTGAAGGGATGTCATATTGAGGAAGGAGCAAGCTTGTTTTGTGCTGTTCCAGAGAATAGGACTCAGAACAACGGATGCAAGCTACAGGAAAAGAGATTCCACCTCAACGTTAGGAGGAATTTCTTGACAGTAAGGGCTGTTTGACAGTGGAACAGACTCCCTCGGAGTGTAGTGGTCTCTCCTTCCTTGGAGGTATTTAAAGAAAGGCTGGATGGCCATCTGTCGAGGATACTTTGATTGAGAGTTCCTGCATGGCAGGGGTTTGGACTGGATGGCCCTTGTGGTCTCTTCCAACTCTATGATTCTATGATTCTAAGAGATTTAGTCATGTTAGTATGGAATAGCAGCACGCAAAAGGATATTTTAGCATCTTTCAGAATAACTATTTGGAAGTAATTATAGCATATGTTTTTGTAGACTTGATCTACTTCCTCAGTCACACCAATTCACTCCACACATTGAGGAAGTAGGTGAAGTCTAAAAAAGCTTATGCTACAACTTCTTTTGCACAGTTAGTTTCAAAGATGCTTCAAGACCCCTTTGCATAATAATAACTTTGTTATTAATAAATTATTAAACTACTGATTATTAGGTGATGATGGTGGGGTGGTAATGATGATGATATGGTCATTGACTTTATTTAGGTCCTATCTTTTCCCCAGAACTGTTACTCAAGGCTTAAAAATTAAAAGAAATATATTTTTAAAAAATTTTTGAAATCCAAAAATGTATGTGAAATAGGTCTGGCCCCTATTTGGTGACAGTCAACCCATTTTGTGTGTTCTGTGTGAGATTTGCGGTTGGCTGGGGCATCTGAACTGACCTGTAACACAACTGGACCTCTCAGTAGCACCCACAAGTCAGCAGAGCTGGTTGAATTGTAGATGAGACTCATATGTCCAGATTGGAACATGCATTCTTCAGGCCTAAATAAAGGCCCCAGAAATGGTGTAAACAATTCCCTGCACCTTCTTCCTAAGTGTTGTGTGCACTACAGAGACTATTCCATAGCTGTAGATAAGCATGGACAGCTGGTTGATGGGACCAAGATGAAATTGTACCCACCAGTATGGTAGGAACTGTCATGGTGAGGGGTTTGTCCTCTGCACAGCACATATTTAATGATAACACATGACCTGTTTTCACTAGCTGCTTTGCAATAATCTTCTCCAGAAATATTGGAGAGACTGTCCAGGATCTATTTAGAGGGGAGCATGTTTTTGAGAAAAGCTTTCTGAAAACGTTCCTGGGCTCCAGTGCAGTTCACAGGCTGCCGTGCTTTCTCTATATCTAGGTGACAGAATGAATATGTGTGTCTGGTTCTTGCCTCAATAGGCATAATAGTCTTATAATTCCCAGTATGTTCTTTAGTAGTTGGTCTGGGGTAGGAAGGGAGGACCAGCCAGCAGCTCAGCTTCCTGATATGTGGATAGCACCCTATGCTATAAGAAAGGAAATGTCACATATCTTTAAAAAATTGTGTCCAATTTTTGCACGTACAGTCTATCAAGCTGTGGTTGTAGCCTTCCTGCTCTTCTCCCTCCACAAAAACATTGTGGGAACAAATAGCTGTGCCACGTCCTTGTCTTCTTCTCAAAGAAAATCAAAATGTTCCCACTACGTACAGGTGAGATCTTATAGCATGATCTGAAACTTTGAAGGAAATCTATTCTAAGTGTGGCCAGAGTATTAATGATTATTATTTTCATGGGTTATGACCTCTGGTATTTCATGAAAACCTTAGTTTTGCTCCATCAATATTAAGAAGAAATGTGTCAACAGTTTGCATGAGAACAAGAGGATGAACAAATGAAACAGCATCATGAAGGACTTGCTGAGCCTGTTTTAAAACAAAAATAAAAATAAAAAGTGACTATAACTGTCTGTTTAAAAAGGTGAATGTATTTTCCTCCTGATATAGCTCAAAGTAAAAAGAAAACTTGCAAAGCTGTGAAGATCATTACCGTAATGGCTGAAAGCACACAGCAATCTGACCTGACATGTGCTGGAGAACAAAGAGCTAAAACTTTGAGAGTGGAACATGTTACACATAATTAAATATGGATCCCTGCTAATCAATAGTGAGTGCATAATTACTTTTCTCAAGGTTAGTTAGGCAGGGCACTGAGAGGGGACAGAAGCCACAATGAACAGAGTCAAGAACACAGAGTAGAGAATCTGCAATGTGCTCTTTGGTAGCCAAGGAAGCAGTTAAGCATTGAGCCCCATCATACTTCAAAGGGTCATGCTGAAATGTTTATTGGTAACCTCATTAAGCAGCCACTAAACAAGGTCAAGCAGGCCTTGGAGAAATGACAAAGCTACTCAGATAGTGTTGCCAGCATCTCTTGGTTTGCTCATGGGGAGCTACAGAAACAATTTGGCTCCACCAGAGTTTACTATGCAAAAGCTGCAGCTAAGCTGGAAAGTCTTAAGATATTCTGAACAAGAATGGATAGTAAGGATACAAACATTTATGGTAAGTACATCTAGGCAGCTTCAGTGGATTCATGTGGCCATAAGGTACATATGGTGACTGTAACTATGCTTTGACATCGTTTCTGAACATTACTAAAAACTAATAACATTACTAATAATGTTCAAATTGATATCAAAGCCTTATTCTCTCTTCTTCTATACCATTATCTATATAGGTATGGTGCCTACACAAAGTCTGGTTCTAAGCCAAAAATGTTCTAGGTTAAAATGTTCTTGCTATCTGTTTGTTTTCAAGGGATGTCTAGACTCATTAAAAATTTTCATAGGTGATATGTATGTACAATTTATCCCTGTCATATTACTTCTAATTTTGTTCACACACACACACAAAATGCTAAGGCAACACTGGACACATAGGTAAGTGTTACAAGCAAAGGTAACTATTCATCCATTTTTGAGCTGTGAAGTCAAAGGCTTTCATGGCCAGCATCCATAGTTTTTTGTGAGTTTTTCAAGCTATGTGGCCTTGTCCTAGAAGAGTTTATTCCTGATGTTTTGTCGGCATCTGTGGCTGGCATCTTCAGAGATTGCTGGAATGGAAGTGAATGGGGTATATAAAGACTGTATGACCCAAGGCTGGAAGGAGTGATTTACATGTTAATCTGTGTATTGTTCTGTTGTTGAATGGAAAGGCCTCAGGGTAGGAGGATATGCAAAGAGGATTTGTGTCTGTTTAATTGGTGATTCATTGTCTGCTGGGAAACCCTGATCCTGAGTGATTTTCATTTGCATTTTGTTGGGTCTTAATTTTGGTTCTTTTTTCAAGACTGGTAGCCAAATTCTGTTCACTTTAAGGGTTCCTTCTTTCCTGTTGATGTTTTCTAGGTGTTTGTGGATTTTGGCTGGCCAATAAAGGTATCGTTGATGGATTTTGTCTGGTCTACAGAGTCATAGTCCAACATTCAAATCACTATGCCATGCTGGCTCTCATTATTTGCTAGTAGCAGGTTCCTAATTCCTGGAATGAAATAATCAACATGGAAGTATCCTAAGAACTCACATTGTCTCAAATAGTGGTGTCTCATTGACTCTGAAACTGATACAGACCAAAGGACAAGCAAAGTGTACATGAAAAAAAAAGGGCAGGATGCAAAAGGTAAAACAGATTTGTCCACCCTAAAAGTGAGAGGGAAAAGTAATTTTGTCTGTGTTTCTTTGTCAATGTGCTGTTTGTTAATAGTGTGTTTGCATCTGAGTTGCCTACTTCACGTTTACCAATGGGGCTAATGATTGCCTTAGATTCCTTGCTGATTAAGGGATGGGCATTGCTGAGAGGCTGAGAGAGACTTCTGTAGTTCAGATTTCATTTGACTTATCCAGGAGACATTATGATCCAAGAGCTTTTTAGTGATTTTGTCAGTGACAGTGGATTGTAAATAATTAAACCCATCTTGGCTTCCCAGCTCTGATTTATGTGACTCTGGTATCATCATGATATTAAATACCATCATGATATTAAAAATAATTTCTGAGGCTAGATCAAATCTCAACATTATAGAAACATGAAATGACGAAAGCTAGTATAAATCAGATTATTGTGTGTGTATTTGTGAATGTGTGTACATCAAATAAATTCTGACTTATTACCTAAATTCCTTTTAGAGCAGTGTGTAAATGAGTTGGGTGTAATTTAGATCCTGCTTTTGTAATAATTATAGTTGTCAATCATAGCTCATTAACTGTCTGGGTTTTAATAGATTGATGCATACATTAATCAATCAATTATAATATCTCAATGTAGGTGAGTTATTTAATGAAAGCAGCACTTTCTCCTGACTAAATGAACTGGTAAATTTTTATCATGAAAAAACAACAACAACAGCTCGATAGCAAATGTCTTGAATCCATAAATATACAAAGTGCCAGTCACTAAACAATAATAAAAAAGTGGGGGGGGGGGAGGCTGGGACAAGGGGTTATTCCTGGATCAAACAAGGTTAGATTGATGCTTGCTAGATGAAGGTCACCAGTGAATCTTATTAAATCATTCTAGAGCTCTCAGGGTCAGCTTCAGTTTTGGAATCCCAGAAGAAATAAGTTCTTTCTCCCCATCTTTTCTGTGAGGCTCAACCATCACCAACTGCATGTTTGTTTGTCTAGATGAGAAAGTGACAATGCAAGGGAGGAGTGACAGGAGCAGACAAGTGGCAACAAAAAAGGAATAATAGCTACAACCTGTTCTTTCCCTCTCGGTAGTGATCGGGATTGATTCTAGCATACTGAATATGCACTACAGGGTGGACATGTTCTCACAGTGAATCAAGTATGTCAGGCAGATGATGAGCGGGTGGTGTGAACAGAAGTTTAGCTGCTATCAAAAAAATATGGTTGTCTCTGAAGCTGCCCAGATAGCACTTTTCACTATCACAAACCAAAATATTTTATTACTGTTTTCTCTTCTCACATCACATGAGATGTGATATGGGAGGTTGCTCTTTAAGATTGTTAAGAAGTTCCAGCTGCCTGAGAAGACAGCATGCCACACTAGCCCTCTCTCTCCATATCTCAAAAGACTGACTCAGCTCATTTGTATACCTGATTCTGCTGAAGATGTCTACCATCCTCTCAGGCAGTCCATTCCACTGTTGAACAGCTCTTGCAGTATAAAAGTTATTTCTAATATTTAGGTGGAATCTCTTTTCTTGTAATTTTAATTCATTGGCTTATGTTCTAGTCCCAGGAGCAGAAAAAACTTGCTCCATCTTGTACATGACATCCCTTCAGATATTTAAGGATATCATGTCACCTCTCTGTCTTCTCTTCTTCAAGCTAAACATGCCTGGCTTCTCAAGCTATTCTTTATAAGACTTGGATTTCAGACCTTTGATGCTCTTGGTTGCCCTTCTCTGGAAACTTGTCCATATCCTTTTTGAATTGTGGTACCCATACCTGGACACAGTATTCCAGGTAAGCTCTAAGCAAAGCAGAATAAAACGTCAATATTCTTTCCCACAATCTAGACACTCCAATAATCTTTTTAAGTAAACAAATCTTAAACCTAGCTCTCCTTATCATATTCTACTCAATGCACCTAATATTGGCTCTTGTTGTGTGATTTAAATTTATATTTTTAGAAGCAAATATACATGGCTACCACATAAATTTACCCCTGTGTAAACATAATTGCTCGCTTGCTTTATAAAGAATGGACAGCAACAGCATACAAAAGGCTGATGTCAATTGAAGAGGACTGGAACTTATACTTCAGCTGACAGATGCTTGCTTGCTGACACTACAAATGAATGCAACTTAATAGAGTTGTGTGCATTCTGGTGTAAACAGCTCTTTGGCTTGCATTCTACCACAAAACCATATGGGCAGATCTCCTAGATGAATTGGCCTGCATTCTAAACAGAAATGTCAGACAATGAATGCTACATTGGGATGGAACTGAGAAGGTGATACAAATGACTGGATGAAGAGACAATGAATGTGTGAGACTGGGTGAATCAGATTCTCTATGATCCTCAGTTGATTCAGTTCTGTCTAAGAGACTCTAAGAAGACATAAAATAACATTCAAGCCAAGAGCTAGTCAGGAAGTGGGCTAAGTCACAAAGCAACAAGCAACAGACGGTCAAGTAAATATGCAGAGTATGATGAGAAATAGAGAAATGGCTAAGTAACTTCCCAATGAAATGAAAGAACTGGCTACTTGGGTCATAACAGATTTTCTTTAGTGGGTATATGCAGATACACTGAGCTATGTAGGGTGGAGGGCAGAATTATTCTTCCCATGAGCATGGTGCCTGACCTAGAAAGGCACCAGAAGAGATAGTTATGTGTGCTCCATAGTAAGATTATCTTTTTCTTCTTCTATCAATATCTGTGACTATTTCCACTACTTTCTGTATTGCTTTAGTGTGGCTAATTCTGTTTCTCGCATTTCCACCCACATTAGAGGAAAGAGCTCTGTTGTATGCAGCTCATCATCTAGACCAGAGACTGTCTCCGTTTCTTTCTACCAACATCTGAGATTGATAACTGGCCCCATCTCTCTCTAAAACCTTTACAAAGGTAATAGAACAAAATCTTGTTGTTGGTTGTTCTGAAGTAAATAAATTTTAATCCACTGTGCAAAGAATTATCCAGTGCCTCCTTTGCCCCAGGTGTTCAAGACTTTCTGCATTGCCACTTTCATGACTTTAGTCAGTGGAGATGAGGTTCCAATGATAACCTCAGCATACAGACAGGCTGATGACATTACCAGTCTTTCAGGATTCTTGATCTCAGTCAAACCATGTAAGCTGTGAAACTACAGCATCAACAATTATAGCACTGGATTTAGTTCGTTTCCATTTTTGTGGTTGCCTGGGAGATTCCCTTGCACAATAGCTAGTGAAATGAATAAACACAACAAAAATAAAGTAGAACTTGGGATTTTTATATTCTGAGCGCAATATCCTGTTACCAAGTGCCTTTAAACTCTATTGTATCACATCAATGTCCCTTGTTTCTGTCATCCTGATGTAGCAATCAGGGGATGTACAACAGTTTCTACCCAATTATTTACAGCTTATTGGCTTAGTTTGATCTCATTCAGACTAGTTTCAGATCAATGACACTCAACTGACTGTCTCTGAAGTTAGCCTCTATCATAAAAGCAACAGGGATTTGACAATCTATGTGTAGTAGAACAAATGAAGTTGTCTGTTTTGTTAAGTCCTAACACTCCCCCTCCCCATCTTTTTGATGCAACATAGTTCATATTTCTGGCCAGGGCTCATCATTCTTGGAAAAGTGATAAAAGGAAAGAGAAAAACCATTTCTTTTCACACAGACTCAGACTCTGTCTCTAAAACTTCAGTGTACCAGAAGCATAATGACTATAGCAACTTCAGGATAAGATATAGAAAGTGACAAAGTTACTGTTGCTCCTTTAAGAAAATGTTAGATATTTATTTGACAAAATCTTGCTTTGAGATTGAAGCTTACTTTCAAATAAATACAGAATAAAAGAAAGTGGAGACTAATCTACCCCACCCAAGCCATCCTCTATTCTAATTCCTGCAGTAAGAAATAGCAGATGTCAATGTAGCATAAAGGGTAAAGAATTTAAGGTAGATCTGTTGTACCCTACAATAACAGAAGCAATTATTTAGACACAGCAGCTACATGTCACTTTCTGTGGCCAGGAATTTTTTCTGATAGGAAAAGTCTGCTGTCAGACCTAAGGCCTGGGATGAAAAAATAAATAAATCTGAGATGAACCTAAGGTCTCAATTGGGGGCAAAAAAGGGTGCAAAACCACTTGTTTTATTTTGATTTTCTTCATTGACCCTTGTGCTTTATGGTGGCTGACAGCAATCCTGTTAGTGGCCATGAGTGGAAACACCAGTATTTTTATTTTTTAAAAAATATGTATTGATTTTAATCTGGAATTGTTTTAAATGGTTTATATTGTTTTATCTCTTTTCTGTCCTGAGATCTCATAATAAAGGGGAGCATAAAATATTTTAATAAAACCAACACACAGGTTTATCCCCACATTTTCTTCAGTGAGATAGCGGTGTCAAAACTGCTGTTGTTCAGTGTTATGAAAGGGCAGCAAAATATAATTTAGTAGTGTTGTATTTTACTTCCAGGGAATGGCAGTCTCAAGAGTGTTCTGTTTTAGGGCAATGTCAAGCTCTTTGAATTTCAGTGTGAACTATTTTCTGCTACACCTCAGGAAGCATGACATCTTGAACTCAATGGCAGCACCTGAGTTTTTAAGTGAGAGGACAGGTACTGCCATCACCCCCTTTCTTCTCCCTTATTTCATTGAGCCACGGCAGTTAAAGAGGTGTCAAACTGGATTATTTCTGCAGTACAGATGCAGCCTTATTTTTAAGAACAGGAGAAATGTTCTTTTACTGTTCTTAAAAATAAGGCTGCATCTGTACTGCAGAAATAATCCAGTCCCGTTTGACACCTCTTTAACTGCTGTGGCTCAATGCTATGAATTCTGGATCTGTAGTTTGTTGTGACCTTTTCTTCAGAGAAGGCTCAATGTCTCACAATACAGTTCCAGAATTCCATGGCAGTTAAAATAGAGCCGACGGATTATTTATGCAGTATGGATGCAGCCTTAGGCATTTGGGCTCAGAAAGTTCTTGGGCAGCTGCTATCTATGGGTAGCTAGAACTGTCCAGAGAGTTTTAAAATTATTCATTTTAAAAGAAAGAATAAAGTGGTTGCGGTGGGCAGGCAATGCTGATGACTTTCCGCTGCAACTTGCTTTCCTCCTGTGCAGTTCCCAGAGTACCACCCTAATGGCTGTGGAAGTGGCTGTGACTGGAGAAGCGGGATGGTGTGGGGCTCCAGTGATGTGAGATGGAAGTTCAGCTCCATTCTGAATCTCCACCTGAGGGAAAGGATCTATCCTAACTCATGGAAGCTCTGGCCTGTACCTGAAGAGCATTTTCATGCGAAAAAAAATCATCACCGAACCATCTCTGGTGCTGTCTATTTTGTGTCACTCCCTACTGTGTGATATTAATCTCTGGACATTTCTTTTGCTTCCCAGAGGCAGAAAAATCTCTTAATTTTTGACCACTCTTCCCCAGCTGTCCAGGGTTTTAGGAAAGCAAGGTATTTTGTGCATTCATGGAAATTTGACTTCCCTGCCCCTGTGTAGATTTTTTTCCATCTTAGATTTTTTTTTTCCTTGGACATTTGTTGTTTTATGAGCCTTCAAATTACTGTAGGTGATTTCTATGATAGGGTTTTCTTGGCAATAGGTGGGCCTTTGCATCCAGTGGTTTGGTTCCGGGTCCAAAATCATGGATGCTGAGTCCCATATATACAAGTAATGGCAAGTAAAAGTGTGCCCTTATATAAAATGGCAAAATGAAGATCTTGTGGATACTGAGGGCTGACTATATTCAAGGTATTTGCCATTGCTTTCCCGTAGGCTGAAAGCATGTGACTTGCCCAAGTTCACCTACTGGGTGCACAGGTAAGCAGGGATTCATCTATGTTTTCCTGGAGTTCTAGTCCAACTCTTAAACTACCACCATTGTCTCTCTTCCATGGACATACTGCACTGAAAGCAGATTTTCCTGTCCGTTGCATCCCATTTAGCTAAGTAATGTGATCTTGGTAGACATATACGTTTGCCAATGCTTATGACTCTGAGAAAAGTCAGTCACTTGTATTTTAGAGAGACTGAAGATTTGATTTGACAAAAGTGATGTTGTATCACTTCCTGTTGCTATTTTGGAAATAGAAGAAAAGAAATTATTTGAAAGATGTGGGGTCTCGGTATATGGGTTTCAAAAAATTCTATTTGCGTGCTTTGGTTGTGATTTTTTGGTCTATTTCTGCTCAAAATAACCTTCTTTAAAACATGATGCATCCAGGTCCTTTGAGGGGACAGATGAAGGTCTAGGGACAGGGTACAGCTTGTATTTTCTCCCTCCTGGTTTAGAGGTTCTTATGGGTACAATACTAAAATAAAGCATGTGTGAAATTACAAGCTTACATATGATTTGAAATATAATAAATTATAGAAGATATTATGGATAGCTATGCTGAGTGAGGTTGAGATCATCACTGTATGTGCACATTGTTTGTATCAGAAATTCAAACATCTAATTCAGAAATTTCTCCACAACATTTGGAGCACCATCTTTATTTCAGGTGGAACCAGTTTTTACAATAACTAAAATTTTTTTTTTAAAGATGGTCATATGTGCTTTTGTTTTGTTTTATCCCCTGCAATACATTTTTCATGGTTTACTTGGTTTCTGTTCTTGGTTCTTCAGGACTCTTTGTGTGTGTGTGTGTGTGTTTGTGTGTGTTCATGCAAGCGTGCATTTGCTGTTGTTAAAACAGATTGACAATTTTTTAAAGCTGCTTTGTGCTTTGGGATAAATATGTTTTTATATGTCTTTTCATCCCACTCCATTAATCTCTGTGGTTGCAAGCAATGAACTGATTCATCTCCATTATTCTTGTAATAAGGGCCAAACCAATTTCATCCTTTTTGCCCCCTCTGGCTTCCCTCAACCACCTCTCAGTACCCTTGCATGCTCCTGCACATCAAACTTAATCTTTCAGGGAAAGGATTCAAAGGGGCCTTTTGCTGGTTTTATAGCAGCATCGTTCAGAGGAAAAGCCTTTATAACAAAGAGAGACCAGCTTTGAAATATTAGTCCTCTATTTTTACCTGAGAGAAAACTGCAATTTTGATCCAACTGCATCTCTCACAGTTTAAAAATGAGCTTCCAATGGCCTGCTGGATAAAAAGACAAAGTAGTGATTGAGTGTTAATGGGACTAGCTGCTCTTCAGTTCATGGCACTGTGTCCTTTCTGTGTTCTACTGTGTTATTCTTCTGGCAGTTAGCCTGCTTCTGATATTTCATGAAGTAGTCAATATTGCTGTCTCCTCTGAGATAGAAAAGCATGGATCCAAGTATTTGTAGAATGGCTTTTTAAACATGCCCAGCCATCCACACCCCTGGCAATGCTAGAAAGTCATTGAATTTTTTTTTTATCATTGTATTTGAAGACATAACTTTCTAGAAGGGGAAAATATTTCATTGTCTATTACTAGTGAAGATTTGAGTACAGATGTTGATATGGAGTAAATTGTACATTTCCCATGATTTTGTTTGTTTTGTTTTTTTGGTGGAGAAGCTAAAATAGATGAAACTACATTAGCTGGAATGGGTTCCGGAGGATTTTGTTTATTCACAATTCAGGTGAACCAACCAGAACTGTATTCCAGACTAACTGATAGATTAGAATGTTATCACCAGGAAGGACCAGAGGAAATCCCCTTCTGGATAATTTTCAACAACCACTGTCATAACTTAAGGTTGCTGAAGTTGAATGACTTGAGGCACACAACACAATGTATTGCTATGCTGCTGATGAAATAGTGACTACATTGGAAACTTGTCCCTGAATCCAAGATGGTTTAAGAGTTTGTTCTCCAACAGGGAACATGGAAAGAGATGTAGAAGATGTCTTCTGAGGCAGCAGTGCGCTTCTGAAACTGGAAACTACATTTTTTTAAAGCACGGAATGCAGGTGCGCTATCCTCGTGGTTGGGATCAGCAGAAAGGATTCGAAAGAAAATTCTTTCTTGCAACCTTTTAATTGTTACTTGTATCAATAAAATATATCTTTATTTGCTCCAAGGATAACAGCGAGTTATCACACTTTGCAGTCAGTTTTGGCATTACTCTTGAGGTCCAGCTCCATTCTGCATTCCTCTGTATGGACTGTTTACACATGTATGCATATTACTTTATCCTTAATCCTGATAGTCATCACGAAGCCCTTTCCAAGCATTAACCAACTGAATTAACATAATGGACAGGGGAGTGCAGATACAGGCTCTACTGACTTACACAGATTGAGTTTCCCGTGATAGCTTTGTCTCAGTCAATGATTAAAAAACAGGCTAGGAAATTACTGAAAGTGCTGCTACATTACAGTTACACCAATAAGCTAAAAATGTTAATTATGTTCATGCTGAAATGAGAGATTAATTTAGTCTTCTAATTCTGATCTAGCATTTTAAATGGATATTATTTTGCTCTGCTAGAACTTACTGAATGGAAATGAAAAATTCCCTGTATAACTTCACTTCTTTCCTCACTCCTTTGTCTTCCTCTTTAACTTGGGAGAAAGGAAACAGTTTAATGATTTTGGGGAAATTCTAATTTCTCACTCATCAGTGCAACAAAGTAATGTGCTAGATAGAAAGAAATCAGAAATCTGGAATGAAACACAGGGAACAAGAACTTTTACCTGAAAATATGAAGTAAAGACTAGATTATACCCTACTAGATCTCCATCAAATGGAATCCTACATATATGAAGTGGCATCATTGGGGGTGCAAGTAAGGATGACACCTGCTTAGGCCTCTCCACCCCTCTGGTGCAGGAAGGTGAACACGCACCTTTTCTGGCTGCTCCATTGCAGGCTGTTGACCCAGGGAGGAAGCTCAACAATAGAGCAGCAGGAGGTGAAAGTAGCTCTTCCAGTGACACCTTCACACCAAGTGACACCCTAGCTAGTAAGCCACTGCATTAGATATTATACAATTTAAAAAACACAACAACAACACACAACACACAAGGAACATTAAATGTCACAGGCAGAATGTTAGGAGAAACCAGTCACCAGAAATGGTGGAACTGCTTATATTGCTACTCTCTAGTTGAGGGGACACTGTGTTGCTTCCATTTATTTTTCTTTCACCTCCTCTTCTGTCCCTTGTGTCACTTTGTTTTCTGCTGGCTAGACAGTAGAAAGTGGTTGGTACACCCCCCTGGGGAGCGTAGAATATCCAGGGATGCTGTGAGGAAAAGTGGGTGCAGTGAGTTGTGAGGAAAATGGGCAGTCAGAGGCCTTCATCAAAATATTGATGTGCAGAAAGACGGTGAACTAGCATCTTTTATTACCATTGGTGGAGTTGGAAAACTATGTGGCAATGTGAGAGAGTGGTGGCAAAAACAGCCTTTCACTTTAGGACTCTACTTAAACTGGTTGGCTTTGCTGGGACTTGGCTGCTGGGTGAAGTGTGCTTCTGTCCTGCTTTCTTTTGTAGAACATTGGCTTAGGAAAGAGGTTACCAGATGAAACAATATTTATAGTGTTTGTCGGATGAATGAAATTTGTGGGAAGGTACTTCTCTGGGAAGGAGAGTGAGGTGTTCCAGAGTTGATTCTTCGAAAAGTCCTATATTTTTTCAGATGAGATCCTCCCCCTCAGCAGAAGTGGAAAGCTGGGCTGTGTTTCTTCTCTGGTCTGTTGAAGGTTGAAAGTTTTCCTCGCTGGATATAGTTTCTCCTTTGTACCCGATCATCTTGGAAGAGGTCAATCGTGACCAGAAGCCTTTCATCCACATATACTTTTCACAGGCCAGCACAGGCAGCAACGTGTCAGTACTGTTCCTCAGGTGCTTCGTTGCTGTCCCAAGTTGGATGGCTGCCTTGTTGCTGTCTTGGTCTGCTTGCTTGGGGACTGTCTCATTGCACCTTGTCACCTTGGAGATCAACCACACATCCATCATTAATGCCCTTCCTTTTGCTATAGGCTGGTGCGATGCTGCATTCACACATAATAGGAGAGAGAAGTAGGAGGCAGTGGCAAGCCTGTACAGTTGAGGTAGCACCACTGGCTGGCTGGTTGTGTACAAATCAGTTACCTAATATCAACAATAGATACTGGAGAGTGTGTGTTGTAGGGTTTGTATCATAGGAAAGGGGCGTAGCCCCCCAAAGTATGGGGACACTGAGTTTAGATAATTTTACTTCTCCCGACCTATTGGTCTTAGAGAGGCTTTGCTGCTTTCATTGGCTTTCTTCAGTGACCATTGAAGGTGAGTGGGTGGGGCTTAGCCTGTTTGAGGCTTGCCGCCCAGCTCACGTCCTTGAGCTAATCATGGCCCACCTCCCACCTTCACCATAGTGTGGAGTCATTCTGGTTCACTTTCGGGGTGTTGGTAGGATTTTTCCCTTGTTTTTTCAAGGTTTTTTTGACTACCCTTACATGTTGATGGGCTTGGACATATTGGCTTAGGGTGTTGTCTAAATAGGCTTATGGCATAGTTGAGGGAGATAGAGCTTTTATGAACACCTGGCACTTCTCCTAAAGATTGAAGGTGGGTCTCTGACTGAAGTTTGTTTGCAACTAAACATGAGGGATAGAGAATTGCCTGGGGCAGGCCTGATTTTAACCCTCACTTAAGTCTTGCGGTTTAAGTGAGGAGTCTTGGGTTGGCCTTCTGGATGCAGGCAGCTGGGGTTACAATCCATTTCTGGATTTACCCTTGGGGCTCAGTTGTTTTTGCCCTTTGGAAGTGGGATTTGTCTTTGAGCAGACATTGCCAGCTTTTCTACACAACGTTCTCCCCCTGGCTTTGCAGTTCTTGAAGAATTGAGTTAAATAGCTTGATTTTATTAAATTTTCCCATTTTTAGCCCAGTTCCTCTGTGTCTGGTCTCGTTTATTCATTGAGTTGGCTGCAATACTCATTAGGATATCGGACTTAAGTTTGGTGCTTTACATCTTTATTTTGGATTTGTTTTTTAAAAAGTCACGTCCTACATGCGTTGTTGTTAAGGCTTAGTTCATGAAGTGATGAATTGTTACACTTGTGAATGTGATCCCATCCGTGACAATGACAGCAGTAGCTGAAATTGGAATTCCAAAGCAGATCCTTGATAAAAGACATAGCTTAGATAGCAGACCGTAATATTTATTTGAGAGTCAAAGAACTGCTAAATTTCTTTAATAGAAAATCATATTGAGTACTTGGTTTGGGTAATACTTATATATCCTGCTATCAAAAATCAATTGAACTTTCTTGGAGATGTTGAAATAACCTGCAGAGGTACAGAAGAAGTGAGGCGTGCCTTTAAAGTTGTTATTCCCTTTTGTCCTGCACCCTTTATATAGCTGTGGATCTCCTGGAGTCTTGCTACATGCTGGAAGAGCGAGCTGTTACATGCTTTGAGCTGGATTAGAGAATCCTTGCATGCTGAACCGGAGCTCAAGGAAAACTCAGGTGATAAGACTAACCAAACGACCATTTGTTAAATGTAGTACTGCTACGGTCCAGGTTTTCAAAGCCCATATTCCTTTACTCAGCATGTTAATCTGTTTCAGAAATTCTGGTGGAGGAGATAACTGTGGAATGGCTTTTATTTGGATTGCTCTTGAAAACCAAGCTATTTGCAATCTTTGCTTTGATGGTAATTTAAAATCATAATAAACACAAGGAGCTTTCAAAGATCATCTAGCCAAGTAGTTAGTGCCGTAACGGACCTAATTTTTCCTTCTCCCTCAAATGATGATGCCAGACACAGGATTTGGTGAATAAAGGCACATTATTAACTACAGGAATTTGCAATGTGGAATTCAATGAGGATTGAGCACATTTCATGATGGGTACCTGTTAAGTTCAGTTTCCAAATGAAGTCTTTTGACTTAAATTCCCAGGGTACATAGACCCTGTGGTAATCTTAGGATTTTTATAACATACTGAATCTCAGAGTATTAGACCTATGGTTTGCCTTAGGACCTTATTGCAAAATTGGGTACAGGCAGGGATGCTGTGCTGAGTGAAAATGCATTTTGTAACCTCCTTCTGGCGGTCTACCTCTCTCCTTCATCTAGTCTTTTAATTTCTGTCCCATTAAGCTGCATTATTAATTCGTCTCGCCGCTTTGACCTAGTTTCTCTATATTATTATCCTTCATGGCTCCCCTTCCCTTCGTATTTCCATTATAAGCTTTTGTTGTTGACTTTTTAAAGCCCTGATGGCTGCCCCCTCCTTATTTATCTGACTTCTTTCTCCTCGTTCTTCCTTTCCCACTCGTACCTCGTTCTGGTCAGGCCTGCTGTCCCGCCTAGATTTCCATGCCCTTCCGATTCTTCTTCTCACTTTGCTGCCTTCACTTCTGGAACCTTTTCCCTATGGCTCATGGGTCATCATTCTTTAACCGTTTCAATGAGTGAAGACTTATATTATTCAGGGTGTTTCCAGCTGTATGTTGTTATCTGACTGGTTATTTATATTTGCTTTGATACGTGATATTCAATGCTTTTAATTTGTTGCTTCTTATTTTATTAATGCGTCTTTATTATTCTTTATTGTTTTATTGTATTTTGTTATTTCCTGTTAGATGTACACCATTGGCGTATCATTTTTATCGATTTTTAATTGCTACACGTGTGTAAATTACAGTGCTATATAATAAAGTTTTTAATATAATAATAATAATATAATATATAATAATAATGCCATACTGTCCTCAAAACGCCCTATGCCATCACCCGCACTAATTCATCCCTCTCAGGCTCGACGTGATGTTACTTAGCTGGAAAGTTTTTTCATCTTTAAAATTCATGCGCCTGAGCCTTGATCGGATGCTTAGCACGGGTGTGTCTTGGGCCACCTTGAGGACGTATTGCTGTGATAAAATGCATTTCCTCAGCCCGTGCATCCTGCCCTGCCCAGATCAGGGCAAAAGTATTCGATAAGGTCCTCAGTCTGATCCCTTGAAAAGATCGATCATCCCAAGTGTGTTTCCCTCTGGTGTGGCTGGTTAGCACTCATTCATGAAGTCATCTTGGAACAAGAATCTACCTTCC
>NC_056526.1:172525932-172543952 GCF_019175285.1 Sceloporus undulatus | reverse complement strand
GCAGTTAAAGAGGTGTCAAACTGGATTATTTCTGCAGTACAGATGCAGCCTTATTTTTAAGAACAGTAAAAGAACATTTCTCCTGTTCTTAAAAATAAGGCTGCATCTGTACTGCAGAAATAATCCAGTTTGACACCTCTTTAACTGCTGTGGCTCAATGCTATTGAATTCTGGGATCTGTAGTTTGTTGTGACCTTTTCTGTCAGAGAAGGCTCAATGTCTCACAAAATTACAGTTCCCAGAATTCCATGGCAGTTAAAATAGAGTCAGACTGGATTATTTATGCAGTATGGATGCAGCCTTAGGCATTTGGGCTCAGAAAGTTCTCTGGGCAGCTGCTATCTATGGGTAGCAGAACTGTCCAGAGAGTTTTAAAATTATTCATTTTAAAAGAAAGAATAAAAGTGGGTTGCGGTGGGCAGAGCAATGCTGATGACTTTCCTGCTGCAACATTTGCTTTCCCTCAGTGTGCAGCTTCCCAGAGTAGCCACCCTAATGGCTGTGGAAGATGGCTGTGACTGGAGAAGCAGGGATAGAGTGTGGGGCTCCCAGTGATGTGAGGATGGGAAGTTCAGCATCCATTCTGAATCTCCACCTGAGGGAAAGGATCTATCCTAACTCATGGAAGCTCTGGCCCTGTACCTGAATAGCATTTTCATGCAGAAAAAATGCATCACACGAACCATCTCTGGTGCTGTCTATTTTGTGTCACTCCCTACTTGTGATATTAATCTCTGGACATTTCTTTTGCTTCCCAGAGGCAGAAAATCTACTCTTAATTTTATGACCACTCTTCCCACAGCTGTCCAGGGTTGTAAGGAAAGCAAGGTATTTTGGTGCATTCAGATGGAAATTTGACTTCCCTGCCCCTGTGTAGATTTTTTTCCATCTTAGATTTTTTTTCCTTGGACATTTGTTGTTTTATGAGCCTTCAAATCTACTGTAGGTGATCATATGATAGGGTTTTCTTGGCAATAGGGTGGGCCCTTTGCATCCAGTGGGTTTGGTTCCGGGTCCAAAATCCATGGATGCTGAAGTCCCATTATATACAAGTAATGGCAAGTAAAAGTGTGCCCCTTATATAAAATGGCAAAATGAAGAATCTGTGGATACTGAGGGCTGACTATTTATTCAAGGTATTTGCCATTGCTTTCCTCGTAGGCTGAAAGCATGTGACTTGCCCAAGTTCACCTACTGGGTTTGCACAGGTAAACAGGGATTCAATCTATGTTTTCCTGGAGTTCTAGTCCAACTCTTAAACTACTACACCATATTGTCTCTCTTCCATGGACATACTGCACTGAAAAGCAGATTTTCCTGTCCGTTGCAATCCCATTTAGCTAAGGTAAATGGTAGATCTTGGTAGACATATACGTTTGCCAATGCTTAATGACTCTGAGAAAAGTCAGTCACTTGTATTTTAGAGAGACTGAAGATTTGATTTGACAAGAAGTGATGTTGTATCACTTCCTGTTGCTATTTTGGAGAAATAGAAGAAAAAGAAATTATTTGAGAAGATGTGGGGGTCTCAGGGTATATGGGATTTCCAAAAAATTCATATTTGCGTGCTTTGGTTGTGATTTTTGGTCTATTTCTGCTCAAAATAACACCTTCGTTAAAACATGAGGCATCCAGGATCCTTTGAGGGGACAGATGAAGGGATCTAGGGACAGGGTACAGCTTGTATTTTCTCCATCCCTGGTTTAAGAGGTCTTATGGGTACAATACTAAAATAAAGCATGTGTGAAATTACAAGCTTACATATGATTTTGAAAATATAAATAATATAGATAGATATTATGGATAGCTATGCATGAGTGAGGGTTGAGATCATCACTGTAATGTGCACATTGTTATGTATCAGAAATTCAAACATGCTAATTCAGAAATTTCTACCACAACATTTGGAGCACCATCTTTATTTCAGGTGGAACCAGTTTTTACAATAACTAAAATGTTTTTTTTAAAAGATGGATCATATGTGCTTTTGTTTTGTTTTTATCCCCTGCAACTACATTTTTCATGGTTTACTTTGGTTTCTGTTCATTGGTTCTTCAGGACTCTGTGTGTGTGTGTGTGTGTGTGTGTTCATGCAAGCGTGCATTTTGCTGTTGTTAAAACAGATTGACAATTTTTTAAAAGCTGCTTTGTGCTTTGGGATAAATATGTTTTTATATGTCTTTTCATCCCACTCCATTAAATCTCCTGTGGTTGCAAGCAATGAACTGATTCATCTCCATTATTCTTGTAATAAGGGCCAAACCAATTTCCATCCTTTTTGCCCCCTCTGGCTTCCCTCAACCACCTCTCAGTACCCTTGCATGCTCCTGCAACATCAAACTTGGGAAAGGATTCAAAGGGGCCTTTTGCTGGTTTTATAGCAGGCATCGTTTCAGAGGAAAAGCCTTTATACAAAGAGAGACCAGGCTTTGAAATATTAGTCCTCTATTTTTACCTGAGAAAGAAAACTGCAATTTGATCCAACTGCATCTCTCACAGTTAAAAATGAGCTTCCAATGGCCATGCTGGATAAAAAGACAAAGTAAGTGATTGAGATGTTAATGGGACTCAGCTGCTCTTCAGTTCATGGCACTGTGGTCCATTTCTGTGTTCTACTGCTGTTAATTCTTCTGGCAGTTAGCCTGCCTCTTCTGATATTTCCATGAAAGTAGTCAAATCTTGCTGTCTCCTTGGAGATAGAAAAGCATGGATCCAAAGTATTTGTAGAATGGCTTTAAACATGCCCAGCCATCCACACCCCTGGCAATGCTAGAAAGTCATTGAATTTTTTTTATCATCATGTCATTTGAAGACATAACATTTCTAGAAGGGGAAAATATTTCATTGTCTATTACATAGTGAAGATTTGAGTACAGATGTTCGATATAGAGTAAAATTGTACATTTCCAACATGATTTTGTTTTGTTTTGTTTTTTGGTGGAAGGAAAGCTAAAATAGAATAGGAAAGCTACATTAGCTGGAATGGTTTCAGGAGGATTTTGTTTACTTCACAAATCAGGTGAACCAACCAGAACTGTATTCCCAAGACTAACTGATAGATTAGAATGTTATCACCAGGACATGGAAACCCAGAGGAAATCCCCTTCTGGATAGATCTTGTCAACAAAACACTGCCATAACTTAAGGGTTGCTAGAAGTTAGAAATGACTTGAAGGCACACAACAGCAATGTATTGCTATGCTGCTGATGAAATAGTGACTACATTGGAAACTTGTCCCTGAATCCAAAGATGGTTTAAGAGTTATGTTCTCCAACAGGGAAAACATGGAAAGAGATGTAGAAGATGTCTTCTGAGTGCAGCAGTGCAGCTTCTGGAAAACTGGAAAACTACATTTTTTTAAAGCACGGAATGCAAGGTGCGCTATCCTCGTGAGTTGGGATCAAGCAGGAAAGGATTCAGAAGAAAAACTTCTTTCTGCAACCATTTTAATTGTTACTCTGTATCAATAAAATATATCTTTATTTGGCTCCAAGGATAACAGCGAGTTATCACACTTTGCAGTCAGTTTTGGCATTACTCTTGAGGTCCAGCTCCATTCATGCATTCCTCTGTATGGACTGGTTTACACATGTATGCATATTACTTTATCCTTAACTCCTGATACGTCAATACAAGAGCCCTTTCCAAGCATTCAACCAAGCTGAATTAACATAATGAGACAGGGGAGTGCAGATACAGGCTCTACCTGACTTACACAGATTGAGTTCCACGTGATAGCTTTGTCTCAGTCAAGGAATTAAAAAACAGAGCTAGGAAAGTTACTGAAAAAGTGCTGCTACATTACAGTTACACCAATAAGCTAAAAATGTTAATTATGTTCATGCTGAAAATGAGAGATTAATTTTAAGTCTTCTAATTCTGATCTAGCATTTAAATGGATATTATTTTGCTCTGCTAGAAACCTTACTGAAATGGAAATGAAAAATTCCCTGTATAACTTCACTCTTTCCCTCACCTCCTCTTGTCTTCCTCTTTAACTTGGGAGAAAGGAAACAGTTTAATGATATTTGGGGAAAATTCTAATTTCTCACTCATCAGTGCAACAAAAGGTAATGTGCTAGGATAGAAAGAAAATCAGAAACTGGAATGAAACACAGGGAACAAGAACTTTTACCTGAAAATATGAAGTAAAGACTAGATTATACCCTACTAGATCTCCATCAAATGGAATCCTACATATATGAAGTGGCATCATTGGGGGTGCAAGTAAAGGATGACACCTGCTTAGGCCCTCCACCCCCTCTGGTGCAGGAAGGGTGAACACGCACCTTTTCTGGCTGCTCCATTGCCAGGCTGTTGACCCAGGGAGGAAGCTCAACAATAGAGCAGCAGGAGGGGTGAAAGTGAGCTCTTTCCAGGTGACACCTTCCACACCAAGTGACACCCTAGCTAGTAAAGCCACTGCATATATGATTAATACAATTTAAAACAACAACAACAACAACAACAACAACAACAACACAAGGAACAATTAAATGTCACAGGCAGAAATGTTTAGGAGAAACACCAGTCACCAGAAATGGTGGAACTGCTTACTATCTGCTACTTCTCTAGTTGAGGGGACATTACTGTGTTGCTTCCATTATATTTCTTTCACTCCTCTCTGTCCCTGTGTCCACTTGTTTCTGCTGGCTAGAACAGTAGAAAGTGGTTGGTACACCCCCCTGGGGAGCAGTAGAAATATCCAGGGATGCTGTGAGGAAAAGTGGGGCTGCAGGGAGTTAGTGAGGAAAAATGGGGCAGCAAGGAGGCCTTCAGTCAAAATATTGATGTGCAAGAAAGACAAGGTGAACTAGCAGCTTTTATTACCATGGTGGAGTTGAGAAACTATGTGGCAATGGGAGAGAAGTGGTGGCAAAAACAGCCTTTCACATTTAGGACTCTACTTAAACATGGTGAGCTTTGCTGGGACTTGGCTGGCTGGGTGAAGCTGTGCTGCTGCTCCTGCTTTCTTTTGTAGAACAGGCTGAGGAAAGAGGTACCAGATGAAACAATATTTATAGTGTTGTCGGAATGACATGAAATTGTGTGGGGAAGGTACTTCTCTGGGGAAGGAGAGTGAGGTGTGTCCAGAGTTGATTCTTCGAAAGAGTCCTATATTTCTCTCAGACTGAGAGTCCTCCCCCCTCAGACAGAAAGTGGAAAGCTGGCTGTGTCCTTCTCTGGTCTGGTGAAGAGTTGAAAGTCTTTCCTCGCTGGAGAGAAGTTTCTCCCTTTGTACCCGATCATCTTGGAAGCAGGTCAAGCAGTGACCAAGAAGCCTTTCATCCACATAGACTTTTGCCACAAGGCCAGCACAGGCAAGCAACGTGTCAGTCACTGCTCACTCAGGTGCTTCGTTGCTGCTCCCAAGTTGACTGGCTGCCTTGTTGCTGCTTGGCTGGCTGCTTGGGGACTGCTCTCATTGCACCTGGTCACACTGGGAGAATCAACCACACATCCAATCAACTGCCCTTCCTTTTGCTATAAGGCTGGTGCAGATGCTGCATTCACACATAAGAGGCAGAAGAGAAGGAGGAGGCAGTGGCAAGCCTGGTACAAGTGAGGTAGACACCACTGGCTGGCTGGTTGCTGTACAAACAGTATACCTAATATCAACAAATAGATACTGGAGAAGTGTGTGTGCTAGGGTTGTTGTATCATAGGAAAGGGGACAGTAGCCCCCCCAAAAGTATGGGGACCACTGAGTTAGATAATTTTACTTCTCCCGACCTATTGGTCTTAGGAGAAGGCTTTGCTGGCTTCTCATTGGCTTCTCTTCAGTGACCATTGAAGGTGAGTGGGTGGGGCTTAGCCTGTTTGAGGCTTGCCCGCCCAAGCTCACAGTCACTTGAGCTAATCACTGGCCCACCCTCCCGCCTCAACAATAGTGTGAGAGTCATTCTGGTCACTTCGGGGTTGGGTAGGAATTTTTGCCCTTGTTTTTCCAAGGGTTTTTTGCCTACCCTACACTGTTGGATGGGGACTTGGACAATTGGCTTAGGGTGTGGTCTTAAATAGGCTTCATGGCATAAGTGGAGGGAGATAGAGCTTTTGATGAACACCTCGGCACTCTCCTAAAGAGTGAAGGTGGGTCTCTGGAACTGAAGTTTACGGTTGGCAACTAAACATGAAGGGATAGAGAATTGCCATGGGGCAGGCCTGATATTTAAACCCTCACTTAAGTCTTGCGAGTTAAGTGAGGGAGTCTTGGGTTGGCCTTCTGGAATGCAGGCCAGCTGGGGTACAATCCACTTCTGGATTACCCTTGGGGCTCAGGTGTTTTTGCCCTTTGGAAGCTGGGGAATTGGTCTTGGAGCAGACCAGTTGCCAGCTGTTCCTACACAACGTTCTCCCCCCTGGCTTTGCAGTTCTTGAAGAAATTGAAGTTAAATAGCTTGATTTTAATAAAATTTCCCATTTTATAGCCCAGTCCTCTGTGTCTGGTCTCGTTATTCAATGAGTTGGACTGCAATACTCATTAGAGATATCGGACATTAAGTTTGAGCTGATATACAAATCTTCTATTTATCGGATTTGTTTTTAAAAAGTCACAGTCCTACATGCAAGTTGTCTGTTAAGGCTTAGTTCATGAAGTGATGAATGTACACTTGTGAATGTGATCCCACCGTGACAAGACAGCAGTCAGCTGAAATTGGAATTCCAAAGCAGATCCTTGAGAAAAGAGCATAGCTTAGAGAGCAGACCAGTAATATTTTATTTGAGAGTCAAAAGCAACTGCTAAATTCCTTCTTAATAGAAAACAATATTGAAGTACTTGGTTTGGAGTAAGTACTTATAGATCCTGCTACTCAAAAAGCAATGAACTACTTCTTAGGGAGATGTGAAATAACCTAGCAGAGGTACAGAAGAAGTGAGGCGTGCCATTTAAAGTCTGTTCATCCCCTTTGCCTGCACCCTTTATATCAGCTGTGGATCTCCTGGAAGTCCTTGCTACATGCTGGAAGAGCGAGCTGTTACATGGCATTTGAGCTGGATTAGAGAATCCTTGCAGTGACTGAACCGGAGCTCAAGGAAAAACAGCAGGATGAAATAAGACTAACACAAAACGACCATTTGTTAAATGTAGTACCTGCTACGGGCCAGGTTTTCAAAGCCCATATTTCCTTTACTCAGCATGTTAATCTGTTTCAGAAATCTGGCTGGAGGAGATAACTGTGGAAATGGCCTTTATTTGGATTAGCTCATTGAAAACCAAGCTACTTTGCAAATCCTTTGGCTGAATGGAATTTAAAATCATAGAACAGCAAGGAGTTTCAAAGATCATCTAGCCAAGTAGTTAGTGCCAGTAACAAGGACCATAACTTTTCCTTCTCACCCAAATGATGATGCCAGACACAGGAATTGGTGAAATAAAGGCACATTATTAACTACAGGAATTTGCAATGTGGCAATCAATGGGAGATATGAGCACAAATTTGCATGAGGGTACCCTGTTAAGTTCAGTTTCCCAACTGGAAGTCTTCTTGACTTGAAATCCCAGGGTACATAGACCCTGTGGTACATCTTAGGATCTTATCACACATACTGAAATCTCAGAGTATATAGACACTATGGTTTGCCTTAGGACCTTATTGCACAAATTGGGTACAGGCAGGGGATGCGTGTGGCTGAGTGAAAATGCATTTTGTAACCTCCTTCTGGCAGGGCTACCTCTCTCTCATCTCAGTCTTTTAATTTCTGTCCAGCATTAAGCTGCATTATTACATTCGCTCGCCGCTTTGACCATGTTTCTCCTCTATTATTATCCCTTCACTGGCTCCCCTTCCCCTTCCGTATCCAGTATAAGCTTTTGTTGTTGACTTTTAAAGCCCTGCATGGGCTGCCCCCTCCTTATTTATCTGAACTTCTTTCTCCTCGCACCTTCTTCCCACTCGTACCCTCCGTTCTGGTAGTCAAGGCCTGCTGTCCCAGCCTAGGATTTCCACTGCCCCTTCCCGGATTCTTCCCTTCTCACTTGCTGCCCTTCACTCCTGGAACCTTCTTCCCTCATGAGCCTCATGGGTCATCACTTCTTTAACCAGTTTCAAAATGGAGTTGAAGACTATATTATTCAGGGAAGTGTTCCCAGGCATTGTATGATTGTTATCTGACTGTTATTTAATATTTGCTTTGATACGTGATATTCAATGCTTTTAATTTGTTGCTTGCTTATTTTATCTAATGCGATCTTATATTATTCTTTATTGTTTTATATGTATTTTGTTATTATCCTGTAGAATGTACACCATTGGCAGGTATCATTTTTATCGATTTTTAATTGTACATACAGCGCTGTGTAAATCTACAGTGCTATATAAATAAAGTTTAATAATAATAATAATAATAATAATAATAATAATAATAAATGCCATACTGTCCTCAAAACAGCCCTATGCCATCACCCAGCACTAAATCATCCCTCATCAGGGCTCAGACGTGTGATGTTACTTAGCTGAAAAGATTCCATCTTTCAAAATTCATGCGCCTGAGCCCTGATCGGGGATGGCTTAGCACCAGGTGATGGCATGGGGCCACCTTGAGGACAGTATGGCATGTGATAAAATGCATTTTCACTCAGCCACGTGCATCCCCTGCCCATGCCCATATCAGGGGCAAAAGTATGTGCGATAAGGTCCTCAGTCTGATCCCTTGAAAAGATCAGATCATCCCAAGGTGTTCCCTCTGGTGTGGCTGGTTAGCACTCATTCCAAATGAAGTCATCTTGGAACAAGAATCTACCTCACAATGTCCCTCAAGCTAGTTGGCAATGACAGGAAAATTGGTGAATTGTTTCACCCTTGCAATGCCACTGGAAACCTTCAGTCTGCCTTAGAATACCAGTCACACAGTCACATGAGGAGGAGGATATCATGGAGGTAAAACATACCTAAAGCAGATCAAGCCAGAAAACTCTCTGGAAGCCAAGATGACAAAACTTAGGCTATCATACTTCAGACACATCATGAGTAGACACGACTCACTAGAAAAAACAATAATACTAGGAAAGGCGGAGGGTAGTAGGAAGAGAGACAGGCCAGATGGATGGACTCTGTTAAGTATGAATGTACAGGAACTAAGCAGAGTAGTGGAGGACAGGGGGTCTTGGAGATGTCTCATCCACAGGGTTGCCATGGGTTGAAATTGACTTGAGGGCAGTTAATAACAACAGAAACATACCCATTGTAACTTTTAGCTACTGATAGCCTTATACTTTGTTAATTATAATTTAATCCATTTTAAAGCAGTCCAGATTTCACTACATCTTGTGAAGCAAATTTTGCAGTTTAACTATGTGTCCTGCAAAGAAGTCCTTCTTCTTGTCTGTGCTGAATTAACCACCATTCAGTTTCAGTTCTACTATTGTAAGAAAGGGAGAAAAGAACTTCCACATTCACTTTCTCCAAACCATGCATAATTTTACATACACTGTCCCCGCTCCATATGCAGCCGCACCATACGTGGTTTCCTGTTTACGTGGAAGTCACGTCTCCATTAAATGAATGGCACATGCGCCCACACCACCCTGCTGTGAGCACAAGCCCCATTATATTGAATGAGACTCGAGCTTACGCAGGATTTGCCTTACGTGGGGTAGTGGTGGTCCGGAACGGATTCCCCGTGTAAGACAAGGCTCCACTGTATTTCTATCATGTTCATCAATTGCTTGCTTTTTATCTAAGCTAAAAAGACCCTTTAAAATGCTGCTGATTCACATCAGTGGTTAGTGAGTGATGTTCTAGTCTCTTCATTATTTGGGTTCTTCTTTTATGTACCTTTTTCCACACAGTGCTACTCTGATGTCTCAGTGGTGTGGAAATGATCCTGGGCTCTCAAAGATATGGAGTTTATCACACGAAGGAGATTGGGAATTTATCCTGTGGATTTCCTGGAAAAATCGTGTAATTACACAAAACAATTTCACATCATGTCACAAAAACCTGCCATTAAAGTGGTCACAAAGAAGCATTAATGCATATCTTTTTACTTCTGGGATTTCATTGACAGTGCATTTCTGATATCACTTTATTTGCACAATTGTGTGTGATAATCATTTTTGCAATTTCTCACAATTTCTGCTTTATTTGCAGGATGCTTTAAATGCTCTTTAATCTCTCTTTAATGCAGAAATTAGCCCAATGTGATAAACTCCTATGTCAGCAGAATAGTAGCAGTGTCTATCAAGATGGTAAAAGTATAGTCTAAGCAGAAAACTATATATCTGCCATGTAAAGACCAGCCTAGCTTCTTTACCCTTCTGGTAATGGACATCAGGTTATAAATTTGCCACATCACCTATGAACACAATAGAACTATGACATTGCACTGTTGGATGTAACTACATTACAGATCTTCAAAGTGTTCTTCAGTGAATGTGCACCTTTTCCAGCTATATAAAATCATTTTTGGTATGCCAACACTTTTCAGTTCTGTTTCATGTAATAGAAACTATGGATACTTTCATAATCTGAGCACATTTCATAAAAGGTCACTTAGCAAACCAGCTTTTAGATATCAGCAGTGCTAGCAGAAAATCCTAGTACCACTAGAAAAAAAGAGAGTAAAACTGCCAATGTCAGTGTTGTAACCATGCTAGACTGATCCAATCTGTGGTCACTTGGGTTTTCAGGGCAAGCATTAGAAACTATGGGGAAATGTGAGAGACTCAACTGAACCCTATTAAGACCTTGGGTTTCAAATCAATGTACACATTTACTCTCAGGTATATTAGCAGACTTTGCTATACATTTTCTTCTCTCCATTTAACTGTTGAAATATACAGTCATGCCAGTGCAAGTGATTGTGTGAACTCTGCGGGGCAACATAAGTAGTGACAATTTTTAAAGATTCACTAGTGTCTTCTTTCTTGGTCTTGATTGTTCTAGCACTTATTCCCTTATAGACTGATACTCTCAAGGCTAATTTCATATATTCTCACATGGCACTTCTTTTCTGCCTCTTAGGGCTATTGGTTATAATCCCACCATTACTCTCTCCCAGTGCCAGATATTTGGTTTACTCCAGCCATGTCTCTCCTTCCTGAAAATGGACTTTTTAGGAAAATTTCAAACATTAGCTATCAGGCTAATGGTAACTACCAGAAGAGTGTGAAGAAGTCACACAGTAACAACTCTGTGCCGTTTCTGCAAAATAATCATTCACATGTTTTCCTCTTCAGAGTGTGTCTATCCAATGCTTCTTTGCCTTCCTTCCTGTCCCATGAGCCACAGGTACCCGAATCCCTGTTTATGATGGTGTACAAACTTGCAGTTGGAAGTCAAATAAAAATTTGTATTAACTCCCCTGACCCCAATATGTTCAAATATGAGATTGGTAAAACTGTAAGTGTGCACACCCAAAATTGTGCTGAATTTGAAAATTGCACATGGAACATGAAAAGAATGCATAGTCCACATCCTTAGTTGCAGTTTTTGACTCAGTGAATGAATGAGAATGAAGTATTTATTGCAAGTTGGTGGATGAGATGGCAATGAAGAGGCTAAGAAGGATAGATGTGTGTCAGTAGTCAACTATTTGCTGTACCCCATAAAGCTTCAGTATCTAGATCCAGAAATGCTTTTGTGTGATCTCCCTGTATGTCAAAATACAAAGGCTATGGTGCTATTTGAAAGGATTAGTATAGATAATATTATAAACAGAGATACAGCATAGTGATATAGAGGCAGCATCCACGGCTCAGTGCTATGGAATTCTGGGGATTGTAGTTTTGTGAGACATTTAGCCTTCTCTGTCAGAGAACTCTGGTGCCACAACAAACTACAATTCTCAGAATTCCATAGCATTGAGCCATGGCAGTTAAAGTGCTGTCAAACTGGATTACAAGAACACAGCCTGAGTTCTTGTAGTTAAAGAAGAAATTCTTGAAGCATCAGACAAGAATCCCCAAAGGGCAATCATTTTGCTTTATCACTTTAAACAGTTGTACGGCTTCATGAACTTCTTTTCATTCATTTATTTATAAGAGGTTTTTTTAATTTATAATGGTCTAAGTCCACTATTTACCTTCAATTTGATCCATTCAAATAACCAGAACTATTCTAGTTGGAATTAATATTGTATTTAGTCACAACTTTGCAGCAGCAAATATTAGTCCCTTGAGGCTCATGTCAAGGTTTGAAAATCAAACAACTACAACTAAAAATTGAATTATGAGAGGCAGCATGGTGTGATGATTCGACTGGTGGACTAGGACTCTGGTTCAAATCTTCACTTGGCCATGGAAGCCCACTGAGTAATCTTGGGCAAGTCACATTCTCTTTGACTCTGATGAAGAGAATCAAAAATTGCCTCTGAATAAACCTTGTTAAGAAAATTTTGCAACAGGTTTGTCTTTGGGTCTCCATAATTCAGAAATGACTTGAAGGCACATGAGAGAAAACAACAATTGAATTACATCTGATCTAGTATTCTTCCTTGAGTTCAAGTCTGTTGAGACTCAGATTGCTTACTCATCAAGTAAACTTTGGGATCTTCCTTTGAATTCTCAACAGGAATAGCTACCTTTTTTTTTTTTACAAAACAATTTCTCCACCAGTCCCTATATCTTTAGTCCAACTACAATCTTTAGTCGAAATAGGATCACAATAGCACAATTACAAAAGGTAACACTAGTTGGAACATGCTATACATATCCATTGATACCTCAAAAAACTTGAGATTCTTGGATAGTCCCAAACTCCACTGATGGTCCCAAACTCAAGTCAGTATCACCTGATAGACCAGAAAACTGGGGGGGATGAGGATATGATGATGATTATTATGATGATGATGATTATAGTGGAATTGTTCATGAACAACCTGTAACAAAGATTAGATCAATAGAATATACTATGTAGCTGTCAGTGAAAGGAGGGGAAAAATAACAGCATGTGAATAGTCCAATCAGCCACTGGGCTTGCTGAAGTTATCTGCATAGCAGAGATGTCAGAATATTGTTTCCTGAGCCTGACTTCTAAATGTAAAGGGTAGTGGAGCATGTCCTGGCTTCCTTTATCTTTCTCAGGAGAGCAGCCAAGTGGCATAATCAATTCTTCCAGCCTTTTGTCTTTCACCTGATGTTTATTTTGCTCAGTGCATAGGTCTCCCCTGTATTCATGATACTTCAAATTTGTTGACTTTCCTGCAACTATTAAAAGGAAAGGCGAAGGATGCAGAAGAAGGTGCATTACAGGATTGCATTACGTTATTCTGAAGTTAGAATCCTGGCTCTTATCTTTTTAGCAATGGCATTAATAGCAAAAGCTTTTTTCATTGTTCCAGAAAAGGCTGTCATACAGATCAGCAATAATAAGGAATTAAAAAGAACAAGGAATAACCTTCTCCTTGTCCAGCTGCTAAGGGAATTTTAGTCCTGCGCAGCGTGCATTTTATTGGCCCCAGATATATATTACTGTGACTAGCAGAGGTCAAATGCTAGGAAAGAAGACTTTTCCTTGCAGCTTTTGGAATTAAAAAGGGAGAGAGGGACCTGTAGCTGAGTCAGGTGAACTATCTATTGAATTTCTTGAATAAGAAGATCCAGGTATTCAGGTCTGTCTTTTAGTACCTGCTGCCACGATTCTGTAAACTGACTCTGCACATGCAGTGGAAGTAAGTGAAAGGAAGCTGAGTTGACATAATAGGCTGCACTATTTCAAGTGTGAGATATCTGAATATTCTCCATTTCCTCCATAATAAAAAGTATTTCTGGAGATATAAGAAAAGTCTAGAAGAGAGGGTGAGGGAAGATTTTTACCCAGATATATCCTTGCTGTGGTACATTTCCTTGGCAGGAGTTTTGCAGAATGTAAAGGCAATTAAATAAATAAAATAAGACAAACAAGAAAAAAGTATATTCAACATGAATTCTGAGGTAGTCTAAACCATTCTTTCAGAAGGAAATGGTTATGAATAAAGTGACTTTGAAAGAATTAATATACTGCTTACAACGGGAAAATTTTGTCTGTCTCCCCACACCATTATTCTATGAAAGAAGAGCGACCACGACCATAATGCACCAACAAGATTCTGGCTTTTATTTATAAAATCTCAGTGTCCCATAACTGAAGTTGATGATGGCAATTAACAACAAAAGTGAAGAACAGAAAAGAGAGGTGGAGAAAAGATTGTGGACCTGTACTGAAGATTATGTCCTATTCTGTCTATAGCCTTGTGGAAAGAATCCTCAAGAAGTGGATGAATGGATGCTTAGAAAAAATATCAAATAAATAAACTAAAACACATTGATTTAGTTTGATTGTAGTATTAGGTTATGATGCATGTTTTTGTTGTAGCCTGAATATACATTCAGAGGCCATAGTCTAACAAATAGTTTATCATGCTAAGCATTTCTTGACCTATGTTGGTTTGCAACTGTTGGGTCAAATCCAGGTTTAGTCACAGATTTAGACCCATTGAAACACAATTTAAATTAGTCATGATTAACTAAAATGCTATTATTTCAATATATCTGCTCTAAACATGACTATCAAAAGAAGGAGTTTCATGGCACCTTAAGGATTAAACAATTTATTTCAGCATAAACTTCTGTTAACTGCAATCTATTTCTTAATCTGACCCACTGTATGCAATTTAGAGAAATTTAGTTAAGATGATTAGCATCAATTCTAATAATGTCTAACTTTTGTTAATGCTTAGTTACCAACAAGACAAGAAATGTCCAGTTTGACAGATGTATAAGAAAGGGAATGAACCATGTTTTTCATACATTCATGACAGAAGGTCATGTTTAATGGGCAACAGAATAAAGATTTTACCCTGTAAGATGTGTAGCTTGTCCCCTCCAGTTGTTTTTGCTTAATTGCAGTCTAGAGCATGTAAAATAGGAGATATTGACTTTTGTTGGCTTAAGTCAATATATAGCTCTCGGGACAATAAATCTTGATATTCACTGAAACATAAAGTCAATGCACTGTATGTACTCCTATGGCTGTTCATTTACAATTTGCTCAGAGCACTGGACTGATATTTCATTGGCTGCACAATATGGCTGCAGCTTTGGCAAAAGAAAAAGAAGTAGCTTTAACCTATCAAGCTGGCAGTGGCTTCCATAAAAATGAAATTGATTTCAGACAGTGGGCTTTCTCATACTGCTTTATGAAAAATACAGTCAGCACAATAGGAGTAGTCATGCGTTCTGAAAACACCCTTTAGGGTTGCGAGATCTCAGAGTAGCGCCCTGAGTCCTGCATTGTCCTAAGCCTATGGCAGCAAATGTCAAAAGGGACAGATTCTCCAAAGAGAAACACCTAAAAGGAAATTGCACTAGTCCAGATCACATAAAGGTGATCAAAGAAGATAAAGTGAGGTTCAGGGGCAAGGTATCAGTCTGTCCAGAGAATGTTGTGAAAATCCACAAGTCCAGATATTCAAACCAAGTAGGAATGAGATGAATAATTAAAAACAGCTTCCCCAGATGTCAACAATTCTAGGAAACACAGGAATACCAAGAGTGTAGCTAATCAAATAGATTGAAAGTTCTGAACAACAGGGCTTCCCCACAATTACTAGACGATTCAGTGTGCCCTTGCTTTACGCAGGGGATCCATTCCGGACTCCTCCGCATAAAGCAAATTTCGTGCATGCTCGAGCCCCATTTAAATGAATGGGATTCATGCACGTGGCGGGGTGCACGTCCCATTACTCCCAATGGGACGTGCCACCCCTTCCTTCCCATGCGACTTTCAGCGTATGCTGAAAATCACGTATGACGTATATAGATAGTTGCCTCTGAACACCAGGTGGTTGATGAATCAATGTCTTCTGTTTAACAAATGAATCCAGTACCGTTTATCCTTCTCTTTTTGCCAGATATCAAAGAATGGGGAATCTCTTCGACATCTCTAAAGTCCTGCTGAGGAGCAAATATCTCAGCTTCTTCAAATTCTTGGGCAGGACCTGTCTGGAGCCAGAAACTTCTCATAATCCAATTCCTCTGGGTCAGTTTCCTTCAATTCCAAGGGGTGAGTTATGACATCAGTTTTCATGATTCACATCTGGGTGACAGCTGTAGGTTCAAATTCTCCAGAGACAAGGCTGAATGCAGACTGCTGGTCAGGGTGGGAGCCTTTTTGATCTATCTAGCTGTGTAGTTTGCTGCCAAACTTAATCTTACCAGTAATGACATTACTTGTAAGATGAAACATTTGAAATAAAAAGGACGTAATTGTATTCTGTTTGTAAATAATGAAACAGCTGTTAGTAACATCATCATGATCATCATGTTTACATGGTACTTTTTTCTTATTACATGGGTAGCATTTTGAAAGGATTGTTCTTTTCAATTTTTAGGACACTTTCTATATCTTTAAGTGGATGGCTGTGAGTCTTTGTCATGCTCATGTAGTTTTAATGTACACTCATGTAGTTGAGTTGTTGGTATGCTACACTACCTTTCTGATGAATATTAATACTGTGCAATTAACTGTGTTATCTATGAAGGTGCTTGCTGTCTCCACAGTCCCAGTAAACCAAGTGGTGCATTGATGAGTAATTATATGCCATCAAAAATTGTGTTGGGGAATGTGACAGATATTAGTGTGACTCACAAGCAGATTAGTTAGCATTTGCAAGCAAAAGGTGAGTAGCAAACAGTCCCACACCATCACGCTCCATACAAGGAGGCTAGTAGAGAGAGAGAGAAAAAACCTAGGCCTAGTATTCTTGATAAAAAAATATGTGAAGTAGGTTTCACTATCCAAGGGGGAGGGGGTCCAGAATGGATCCCCCCGTGAATAGCAAGGGACAAATATACTGTTGTAAAATGAATAACAGATATTACAGCATGGCCAAAAAATGTATGTCTAAGGGAATTTACAAGTGCATAAAACACTAATGTTTCCCTCACCAAATGTTTCCCCACCAAAAAAGAATTCCAAAGTAGAAGGAAAATAACAAATAATGAAACAAATCATTTAGTTTAATTGAAAAAATTAAAATCAATAAATGGTGCAATCTTAATAGTAATGAATTACTTTTTGTGGCTTTGAAATGAATTACCTTGTGAATTCTTTTAGAGAAGTAAGTTCCATCCTGTTAGTATGGATCAAGATAACCCTTTGGATAGCTGGAGCCCCAACTATTTATGTCTTTAAAGGGCAGTATCAGCACTTTAAATGCTACTGTTGTCAAAGGAGTCCAAGAAAGGATGAACACCAAAAGCATTAGATTTTACAGTTACAGGATGTGGCAGAAAGCATGAGGTCAAAGGCATCAGAACAGAATACAATTAGCATACCTTTGATTTTATTACCCTATTACAAATTAACATTGATATAAGGTATTATAATGGTGCTTGGCTGTTAAAAGAGTTGTGGTGAAATATCAAAGAAATCCCCAACATTATAAAATGCCAATTTCACACTGACAGAATATCACATAACTTCACGCTGTAGTAGTATAAAAATTAGTATTTTAATCAACATGAAAAAAATAATAATTTCCTTACAATTATTGACAGGAAGTCTAAAAACAACTTTTAGGATTTCTCCTGTTAGGTCAACCTCTCCCAGTCTGGTGCTCTACAGATGTGTCAGACCACAAACTGCATGATCCTTAGCAATCATGATGACTGAGGCCCTGTATGCACCAACCATTAAGGCCAGCATGGGGGAGGAGTCAGGGCATATCATCCTCATGAAGCACACCTGACTCCACCCCCCCAGGGTGCCCTCATGCCACATGGTACATGCATCATGGTGCTCCTCTGGTGCTACACCCACATGAAGCAGCACCAAAGGAGAGCTGCATAGCTGCGGCAACTTGGCTTCTTTTTGCACCCCCGAAAGGTTGGATTGAAGCCACAGCATGGGGTTGCTGCAGCCCTGATCCAGCTAGGAAAGGGGCAGCATCCTAGTGCCCCTTAATGGCTGTATGTACAGCTACTGAGAGTGCTGTCTGGCATAAAGGTGTGCAGCAGGTTAGGAACAGCCAGGCTAGATTTTCCAAAAAACATGGTTGCTAATATATCTCACCTGCATTTGAGAAACAGTGTAGTGCA
>NC_056526.1:172472982-172525922 GCF_019175285.1 Sceloporus undulatus | reverse complement strand
GTATGTCACAATTATAGCACACAACATTATACGTTTCAGAAATGTTAAGTCCCATTGAATGTGGGTATAGGATTTCAGCCAGTGGGGGGTGGAGATTGTGCTGGTAGTGTATGCTCTACCCATTTAACTGGGAATAAACTTGACTGAGCTCTATTAACTTCTCATTAGGCATGGATAGGAGGCTAATCATTAGACAGTAACAGATCTGAGACAGCAACATATAGAAGCTTTCTCAGACTTTTCTGGTGCTAGGTTCTACCACAGAATTGCTGGTTCTCTCTTTGAGAGGAACATATAGATACTGCAGGTAGAAAAATAGTTTGGACATCTGCCAAAATATTTAATTACAATTTTTAATTATAGGAGAGAAAAGTTTCCCTTGTGCCACCTTTGCAAGTATAATTGCAATGAAGTAGAGAATGGGGGCAGGAAGAAACAGGGATGGTTTGCTTCCTCAAAAATAAATAAATAAATAAATAAATAAAAAAGAGAGAGAGAGAGAGAGAGAGAATGTATAACTTCGGTATGGATAATTCCTTTCATCTTAAGGTAACAAACAAAAGATTTATTGTAACAATATTGCAAGACTCCATGAAGGAAGCTGGCAACAATATATGACGTATTTGAGCAGAAATGCAAAATGGCAACTTTCTTTCAAGAAGGGTAGCATATAGAGTAATATACTTATAGCAAAAAGGAAGGGATATTGACAAGCTGGAGTGTGTCCAGAGGAGGGTAGCCAAAATGGTGAAAGGTCTGGAAACCATGCCCTATGAGGAGCATCTTAGGAAGCTGGATATTTTTAGTCCAGCAGAAAAAAAGGTTAAGAGGTGCATGGTTAGTTCTCCCCCTTTTCTTTCAGTTCTAAGCAAATTAGCTAAAAATGCCTTCTGGTAATATTTATTCTGCCCCTAATGACATGTTTGGATGGAAATGACCCACACTGTATTCTTTATGTATCCACTTAGTAATGATCTGGAAAAAGTTTTTTGTAATACGGACCTGGTAGTCCCATCCAGTCCCACTCTGTTTTATGCTTCTTGAATCAAATGGATGGACATTCATTTATCACAATGATAGACTTGGTAGACTGATCATAGAATGATAGAGCTGGAAGAGATCACAAGGCCTATCCAGTCCAACCCCCCCCCCCGCCATGTAGGATCTCACAATCAAAGCACCCCTGACAGATAGTTATCCAGACTCTGTTTAAAGACTGGCAAAGAAGAAGACTCTACCCTTCTGCAAGGGAGTGTGTTCCAGTGTCAAACAACTCTTACTGTCAGAAAGTTCGTCCTAATGTTAAGGTGGAATCTCTTTTCCTGTAGCTTGCATCCATTGTTCTGTGTCCTATTCTCTGGAGTAGCAGAAAACAAGTTTGCTCCATCCATAATATGACACTCCTTCAAATACTTAAACAGGGCCATCGCATCACCTCTTAACCATCTCTTCTCCAGTCTAAACATAAAAATATGCTCCCTATGTCTCTCCTCATAAGGCATGGTTTCCAGACCATTCACCATTTTGGTCACTCTCCTCTGGACATGCTTCAGCTTGTCAACATCCTTTTTGAATTGTGGCGCCCAGAACTGGACATTGTATTCCAGGTCAGGCCTGAGTAGAGTGGCACTATTACTTCCCTGATATATATCGGTATAACATTTTATTTCTTCATGCTTGGTTAATGTATATCTGCAATATAATGTATGTATCTCTAGTGATTGGCACCTGAATATCAGTGCTAATTCCACATAAGAGTGTTGAGCTTGAAGCTATTTGAAAATTCTGTCTGTGGTAGTAGATCTTGGATGTCCTGTTCAAAGAATTCAAGTAATGACTAGATGATATAGTTATCAAACCTCATCATATGGATGAGAATTGTTCTTTAGTTTCTGAGGTTTTTAAGAACTGGTTGGATACTATACAGTAGTCTTGAGTATTTTAAGTCATATTGATTGGATTGGATTTTAAGTCCCCGTGACGTTCTCTATAAGGTCTGAATGGTAGTCATAATTTTTAGATGTTACATTATTCTAAACTTCCTTGAAAAAATTTAGTTTTAAGAGGTAGTGTATGAATTTCTAAATAAATGCATACATAAATAAAAATAAACTGAATGAAAACCCTTGTCTCCTCCATAACTAGTCATGTATAAATCATATGAAAATCTTATTTACTGTATGATTAGCATGAATATTTCATATGGCTTTTGATATGTCATCATCATATTAACTATGGAAAGTGAGTAATACTTAAGCTTTTTTTTTGGATACAGAAACATATTTTAAGTCATTGTTCCACAGCTGATATAAACACATTCTTTTGGATACAGAACCAAAGGCAGCATCCTATTTGGCTAACTAATTTACAAACATATATTCTTATGGGAGGTTTCCCATCCACTAGCTGTAAATTTCAGCAGCTAACCAACACAGGTTGCACCTATGCCATCTTTGAGACCACGTTCCTCCCAGTACAGTGGGGCCTCGGTATCTGCTGGGCTTTGGTTCTAAGAACCACTCTGGATTCAAAAATCCATGGATGCTCAATTCCTATTATATACAATAGTCTAGAAAAATGCTGGGAAGTCAGCATGGGGTAGTGGCTTGAGTGTTGGACTATGACTCTGGAGACCAGGGCTCTTACCCATGAAACCCACTGACTCACCTTGGGCAAGTCACATTCTTCCAGCCTCAGAAGAGGTCAATGGCAAACCCTCTCTGAACAAATCTTGCCAAGAAAACCCCATGATATGTTCACCTTAGGGATTCCATAATTCAGAAACAACTTGAAGGCGCACAGAAAAGTAAAATGGAGTCCTTTATATAAAATGGCAAAAAGAAGGTTTGCTTTGGGAATTTATTTTTCAGATATTGTCAAGCCCTGGATGCTTGAATCTGTGGATACAGAATCCATGGATATAGATGACTGATTGTAATTCATTCTCCTACCATAAAGACTTCAATGTTATGGCAAATGTGCACAAAGTAATCTGCTCTAATTATTACAGTTAAATGTGGAGAATTGTCACTAGAAATGCTGTTTTCAAGAAGTGTGCTGTGGTCCCATTCCACGGTAGCCAAATATCTTATGGACATTTCTCATGAATGGATGTAATTTGAAACGGTGACATGCATCTCTCATTATTTCCAGGTTACTCTGTCAAAACAAAATATAAATATGTGATTTCTGTGGAGAACATCTCTTGATTTACCTAACACCAGAGAAGAAAACATTCAGATTGTAAAACATGGACGGTTTCAGGGACCTGGGGTCTCTCTTTTTTGGGAATGACTGAATTCCTCCTTTACTGTAAATCCATTTCTGCTGTTACACCAACCAGTTACCTGCTGGATACATTTGATCAATGACATAAAATATGTGCTTCATGGTGCTACAGGGAAAAGAAAGTCCCATCTATCTGCTGTTATGAGAAAGCTGCTGCTTCCTCCAAAGCGTAGCCTTGGGCTGTTGCCTAGAACTGTGTAGTTTTACACCTGGGTTTATGGTATTTAACATTTTCTCCCCTCCTCTCTCTCTATCTTTCCCTTTTACAGCAAAATTAAGAGCAGAACAAAAACAATCTTCCTTCCCCCCTTTTTTATTAGAAATTTGGTCTAGAATGATGCATCACATGCAGTTCTGTGGTACTTGTTAAAATTACATTTTTTTTTCTCATGTTGCAGTCACTGGGGTTACAATGTAATCTGAAAATAAGGCTCTTTTTTTCTCTCTCAAGCAGACATGAAAGCAGCTGAATGTGATTTTCTGTGGGATACAGGCACAAGGGGAAAAGGTTAAAAAGTTCACATCTCCTGGGCTTGTTTTCTTCTTCATACTCCAATGGCTTCGTTCTGTTAAAAAACAACAACAGCAGAATTTAAAGCTGACCTGAAGTTTCTCAGAGGACTTTTTTTCTTACAAAATTTCTCAGAATTCTTCCCCACTGTCTCGGGAAGAAAAAGAGGGTGGGGGAGAAGCGAAAAATATATTTTGAGCAATGTCTCCTTAATATTCTCCATACATGAACACGAGAACCACCTACAATGGCTAGGTCTAACTCTAATTCTGAGGCATTTTAGAGGATGCAAAATGGTGACTGCACCATAAGAAAAAAAACTATTTTTTATTTAAAAAAAGTATTATAGAACTGTATATGATGCATCATTCAAACCTAAAACTAAACTAAAATAAAGCAGAATTATTTCTATTCTACTAGTAATTTTGCTATAAAACTCCATTTGAAGCCACCTACCATGGAATTGTTAATCACTCCAAATTAAGGAAATTTAAGCAAAAAGAGAAAGCACCCTTGTTACTGTCATTTCAAAAGGTGGGCAATGCCTCCTTCCTTTCCACCTGGATACCATATTCAGTGACTTAAGTCTCCAAACCTTGTCTGCAAATAAAATGGAAAATTACAAGAAACCTCCTGCTCACCATTGTAGCACAAATAAATATAGATCAGACTACTGTATGGCTCAGTGTAGCATAGTTGTTCCACATGTGGAAGTATACTCCAGTTTGCCATTTATCAGCCCTAGGATTTCATGAAGACCTGCCGTAGCCTCCCTAGCTATTCTGTTCCTAGTTGGGAGCAGGTGAGAGGGCCAGAGAAGCATCTGACTATGTAGTTAGATCTGAAATGATTATATCATTCACTGAAGTCCTTCCAGATCCTCCACAGTTCTCAGTGGAAAATATGTTAGACTACAAATTCTGTCTGATCTGAAAGTTAAGCAGGGTCAGTCATGGTTAGTACATGGATGGAAGGCCAGCAATGAATACAAGGTGCTGTAGACTATATTTTAGAGGAAGGAACTGGCTAAACCACTTCTGAGTATCCCTTGCTTAAGAAAATCCTATGAAATTCATGGGTTAAAAGTCAATGGACAAACTGAAGGCACATACAAACACATACACACAGTGACTCAGCAAGACACTTTTGCTACTGCCCTTTCCACCAGGCACAGAATGACTATGTGGATAAACTGCAATTACTCTTCTGTAAATCTGGAGAGGCTTTGGTCATTCCAGAAGGAGAAAGTGTGTACTAGCTTCTGACTTATGCCTGCATATTTCATTAACATGGATACCAGCCATACTGTGTAATTGCACACTAGATGCCAGCTAATGTAATATTTTTTGTTAACAAGTACGATGTTGAGGCATTATTATTATTATTATTATTATTATTAGTAGTAGTAGTAGTATCCACACATACCTTTCTAAACCAGCCTTCTAAAATCAAAGGTTAATAATAGGTGGTAAACTTGTTTTCAAGGATGCCTTTTCATAACAGAACTGATGTGACTCCATACCCTATAGGGACCTTTTTTGGTGTATACACATTAGTAGTAGTAGTAGTAGTAGTAGTACCCTGTTTGGTATGTGGAGGAGTCCAGAGTGTATATAAAGAATTGGGAGCCCTGTTATTATTATTATTAACCTTTATTTATAAAGCACTGTAAATTTACACAGCGCTGTACCTACAATCTTTTCAATTTGACTGTTGCACAAGCCCATGCCATAGTAACACAAAGAGAGCTATTTTGGACCACACTCAAAGGCTAGCAGGATATGAGTGCAACTACATCTTCCATTTCATGTATATCATGTCTCATATGTTTCATGCAACTGGTAGAAAGAAACAGTCTCTCTGACATTGGAGGTAACCTAAAGCAATCCTAATTGGCAGCTATTGGTGGTCCCTTCGATGAATTTATCCATCCCACTTTAATGGCTGATGGTTGCCAAACCACCAACTTGGCAAATATCACTCCATCTTGTGGCAGTGCATTCTATAGTTTAACTACACACTGTTTGTAGACGTACTTTCTTTCTTCGACCCTGAATCTCCCACAATACAGGTTCAAGTGATGATCCCAAATTATTGTGTTATGAGAGGGAGAAAGTCTTTTCTCTATCTACTTGACCACATTTTATACACTTCTAACATGTTCCTTTACTCATCTTTTTTCTAAGCTAAACAGCCTCAAGTATTGCAACTTTTCTTTCTGGAGCAGCTGCTCCCAGTGCCTTGATAATTTTGGTTGTCCCTTACTACACCTTTTCTAGCTATACATTGTCCTTTTAAACGTTTGTGACTAGAATGATACACAATATTCAAAATGTGGTCTTATCATGAATTTGTATCAGCAATCTTATTTTCAGTTCTATTTCTAATATTGCCCAGCATAGAGTCATAGGCACTTTACAGACCACCCAAAAGAGTGGTTTTCTGGCACCGGTGTTTGCTGCATGAAGCAGCCACAGCGTACAAACCGTGTGACTCCTCCGAGCGGTTTCTTTTTGCAGTGCCATTATGATGCTGCAAAGTGCCATTGGCGTACTTGTGGCATCATAATGGAGCTGAGATGTGTGGACACTAAGCGTCCACTACATCAAGATGGCGGCGCCCATGTAGAATGGGTGCCACCATTTTGTACATGCTCAGCATACTAGGGTTAGGGTCGTCCAGAAAGAATGCCCCTTCCTAACCCTAGTACTTGCTGAGCATGCACTTTTGGCGCGTGCGGAACACGCCATAGACATGTAATTTGTCTGTTTTACCACAGCTGTATATTGGGTTAACATTTTCACTGAGTTTTTTATAACAATCCCAAGATCCTTGTTTTAGCATAAAACATTTTGCTGTCTTTTGACTATGTTCTTACAAACCTCCCTTTAATAAAAAGTGGTAGGAAGGTGGTTTTTTGTGGGTTTTTCGGGCTATGTGGCCATGTTCCAGAAAAGTTTCTTCCTGATGTTTCACCAGCATCTGTGGCTGGCATCTTCAGAGAATGCTCGCCTGGAAAAATTGGGTGTATATATACTGTGTGAGCCTGGGAATGCAGGAGTGATTTGCATGTGTATTGTTCTGTGCTGATGGCTGGCCTCAAGCTGGGAGGCTAATGCAAGGTGACTACGCTTCCAAACTTCCTTCCAAAGTTTCCTGTTTCCTTTCCCTATCTAGAAACTGAGTTTCCTCAACCTGTGCCCCTATGCCATTATTCATGATATGTTTGGTTACACTGTCTACTTGCCTTTTTGCTCTTCATTTCAAGAATGCTCCTCTTGAATAGGATACCATCTTAACTTTCTTGCTAGGGAAAAGAATGGTAACATAACCCAAATGTCATGGCCATAGTACTGTGCACCTTGGCCTTACATTTTCAGCATTAATAAAGGTAATTACTTAATTGATTTCTTTACACATTTTTAACATTTTCATAGTTACTGAGAAGCAGGTCAGGCATTTCCCGGCAAATGATGACAGAAGCGCTTTGCCAGGAAATAGCCCTCTCAGAGACTCTTACTGCTTCAACTTTACATAAAATTTACAAAAGCACTGCAATTTTCTTCTGATTGCTATAGGCATGCCAACATTTTAAACAGGAGTGTCTATAGGGGAGGTGCAACATTCATAGGTATGTTCAAGGGGTTTGATTATGATTATTTCCTAGATATAACAATATGCGATATGGGCACATCAGTCTGAACTAGGAAGTGGGACTTGTTGTAGGGAGGCTTTAATCTCCTCCTTATCCTCCTCCTTGCTATTTTCTTTACTAAATTTATACAGGCTGAGCATCCCTACTCCAGAAATCTGAAATTTGAAAACCTTCAAAATCTGAAACTTTTTGAGCCCTGACATAATGCTGCAAGGATTCAATTTTGAAATAATTTGGATTTGGGTTTTAGAATACAAGTATGCATAGTATGACCTGTACTGTATTTGTAAGGCTGGACAGTGGCATGAGAGACATGAGAGATGAGAAATGCAAGGATCAATGAAATGGCTGGAAGCGTGGATACTTTCCAAGCAGTGTGCTCAGATTCCCACCATTTCACAGATCTTCGCATTTTTCTCCAGGCGTTTTTCTCTCCAACCTTGCAAACTCAGCTCAATTATGTACTATGCTACTTGTATTCCAAAATCCCCCCCTCAAAAAACAAAAACAAAAACCCTAACCCTGAAACACTTCTAGTCCCAAGCATTTTGCATATGGGGTACTAAATCTGTATCTGTGTACCTATCCAACTACCTATCTATCTATCTATCTATCTATCTATCTGGACTCACTGTAAAATACAGATATAATAACAAAGAACAATTCAAATGTTAAATATAGTTTTAAGTCCTGTTTTTTACTCCCAGCTAGAGCAGACTCAACAAACCAATAGGGTTTATCTAAATGTTGACTCACCATTCCATGAGCAATCCAGTTATTTGGAACTACCAATTGGATTCAGGACTATTTTTAAAAATGTACATACTATAAAAACGCAGTCCCAAAATGGATCAGTGCCCCCTTGATCTATGCTGACTGCACTGGGAAGGGGAAGGCATAATGTTTAGTTTAGCCCAATCAATCAATCAATCAATCAATCAATCAATGTATCTAAAGACAATTGTGATTATTGTGGTTATTTCTTTATATTTAACAGAAGCCAAAGATTGGGCAATAAGCATGTGCAGTCTGAAAACTGTGGCACGTTACAGACCGCCCCTTTGGGGCAGCCTGTAGGCGCGCCTTTCCCCGGTGTATCGGGGCCTCAGCGGCCAGAATGGCAGCCGCTGAGGCCCCGATCCGCCGCTTTCCGGGCCACAGGGAAGCGGCAAAAGGCCGCTTCCCTGCAGCCTGGAAAGGGGTGTCCTTGGGGCTTCAAGCCCCAAGGACACCCCGTGGCGGTGGGGAGGAGGAGAAAGGGGCCCCTTGGCCCCTTTCTCCCTTGCGTTGCTGGGCGCAGCTGTCTGAAGGCTGCACCCAGCAATTCAAACCAGCGACCCCAACCAGGAAGGAGCTCCAAAACGGAGCTCTTTCCTGCTCCGCGCAAAGGGCGCATTAAGCGCCCTTGCGTGGAGCGATGGCGTCACATCCGTGCCGCTTTGTTTGGAGGTGACGCGTTTGTCACGCCATCATGGCGGTGGCCGTGTGGAACGGTCGCCACCATTTTGTGCTCACAGAGCGCGTGCCAGGGTTAGGGGGTGCGGAAGCACCGCCCCTTCCTAACCCTAGTACGCGCTCTGTGCGTACTTTAATGGCGGTGTGTAACCCGCCTGAGTTTGCTTCAATGAAACCTGGCCAACCACAATGGGACCTAAAAGTGGTAGATAAAATGTGTGCTTACTCTGAAAGCCTGAACTTGTTATCACCCTTCATTCCTTACCTGTGCATAGACACATGGGTATATACAAATGTATTTTGAAAGCAAAAACATCACTAAAGTTTTCAATGTTGTGCTTTAGAGATTCAAAACTTGCTATCACAAGGCTCTTCTTGCTGGCTTGGCATTCTTTCCAATCTGTTCATGAGCAAGGAAGCTGAAGGTTGGCTTGAGGAAAATGTTTTTATCAGTGTGGTGCAATGCAATGCAAGCAGCCCTTGGTATTCCCAGGAAGGTGCTGAAGGGGACAAACATGATAATATGCAAACTAGGCATTTTGAAGTATGGTTCAAAGCATTCTCTGGATTGCAGATAGAAAAGGATTAATTGGGTGCCTTAGTTGTTTCTTCATTGGAAGGAGTGTATCCTAGTTTGATTTCAGACACTTGTTGACCTCACACAATATCAGAGTGTGGAAATGATATTTTAAGACTGTAACTTTATGAATCCTCCTATGCTAGACCTGGCAATCTGTAGTGAAGACCATTTTATTTACTTTGGTACTGTAGGCAAAAACCCTATCAGTACTCTTCCTAAGGACTGGAGTGCAGCTTTGGAGCAGCTTCTGGTCTCTTAAGATGCATGTGTCATTTAAACAGCATACCTCCAGAGTGACCCCAAGCAGCTTTATTTTGACCTGTCTGTTCTGGACCATAATTTACTAGTAGAAAGCATCTCAGTCTTGGACTAATTACTAAAGAAGGTCAAAGATGAAAGAACAAAGGCAGGACATAAAGAAAACAAAAATAAAGACCACAAAAGCAATACATAAATTCAGCCTAGACAATGAAGAAATTGAAATAAAGAGTTCCTGTACCTTGAATCAGACATCAATCAGAATGAAGACTACAGCCATGACATAAAAAGACTAGGAATGGGAAGGGCAGATATAAAAGAACTAGATAAGATCCTAAAGAGTAAAGATATACAATTGAACACTAAAATCAGAATTGTCCAAGCCATTGTATTCCCTATTACATGTATGGATGTGAGAGCTAGACAGCGAAGAAAACAGAAAGAAAGAAAATAAACTGATTGAGCATGTGGTGCTGGAGAAGAGTGCTTGGGATACCATGGACAGCAAAAAAAGGAAAAAAAGAAAAAGAAAAAGAAAGATAAACAAATGGGTCCTTGAACAAATAAAACCAGAACTTTCCCTGGAAGCCAAGATGATGAAATTGAGGCTGTCGTGCCTTGGCTACATCATGACAAGTTATGATTCACTTGAAAAGACATAAGTGCTAGGAAAGATACAAGGCAGCAGAAAGAGAGGAAGACTACATGCCAGATGGTTAGATTCAAATTAGGGAGGTCATGGGCCCGACATTGCAGGACTCAAGCAGAGCAGTGGAGGATACAAGTGCTTGGAGATGTCTCATCTTCAGGGTCACTATGGGTCAGGGCCAACTTGAGGGCAGCTAACAACAACCACAACAACACAGCAGCCCTCTATTGGGTCAGGACATTACACAACTGTGTAATTATGATTCTGGCAGGTGTAAGTCCATTTACAAAATTATAAAGCCCAGACAGGATTCCAGTGATCAATAATAAATCAGATATTGAACATTTGTTCACATTTTACGCAAATCCAAATTATTTGCCTGAGGAAACCCTGGTGCTGACATGAACAAAGGACCAACCTTTTGTTGATTCTAAAGACAACATGGGTTACCACAGTTTCACCACAGAAGTCCACCTAAAGGAGGTACATTAATATTTTCTATAAACGGTGGTGGTGGAAGGTGAAGAGGATTGGAAGTGCCATTTGTGCATAGCCTTATGTTATGTCAGAACTAGGGTTTGCTGGGAAACTCATTCACTTTGCATTTCAATGTGAACTTGCCAAATCTGTGCTTCTCAAACATCATTGTCAATTGGAACACATTGAGACTAGAGATGTGACCCTTGATTAAATTTGTTCCCAAGGGAAAACAAACAATTGGGAGAGCACCTTTAAAACCCACACAGCTTTCAAAAATGTTCTTGCAGTCAGGAGAAATTATTTCCCCACACAGTCACAAACTGGGACTTATGCTGCATACACACACACACACACACACACACACCAATGCTTTTTGACTGAAAAAGAAAATTTTCTACACAGAGCTTCTTGCTCAGAGAATCCTACCCCCTTCTTTTTTTTTGTGGGGGGGGGGGGGTAAAACAAGTTTCTAGGACAGATAAACTTGCTTTTGCTGATTAAAAAAAAAACCTACACACAAAGTTTGGGAAGAAGATGTCTCAACAATTGTATTCAGGGGTATTTATTCCAGAGTAAGTGCGTGTACATTTACATCCTTAATAGCATCTTAGATTCATCCAATAAAAATATACCTGTTATCAGTACTTCCCCGAGAAAATGAAGCCTAAACGGCTGCTACATAAGAGCATTCATTTCTTGAATTCAGGCAACCATTGATACACACTTTGGCTTCATAGAGCTTGAGAAGAATAATCTAAAATTGCCTTCTACTGCTGTTCTAAATGGAAAAGTGTAATATTTTCACTTTGCACCCTTAGAGGATCTTATAGTGTATAAAAAAAAAATATGCCTATCAGAAGTAATCCCCACTGACTTCAATGCAGGCATATAGTAAATATTGCAACCTAATTAGTAATTTAAATGCCATTTTGGGCAAGATTAAATTGAAAGTACATTAATCTTATGGCATGCATTGTTCACTCTCCAAAACAGAAAAACTCTCTTTTAATGTTTATTCTCTAAAAAGAAAAAGAAAAACCAATAAAGGATGTTGATCTAATAAATTCGTACCATCAAAGATTATGAGGGATCAAAAGGGGTAACTAGTCCAACCCCTGATGCACAATAGAACACTCCTGAGAGATGGTCATCCAACCTCTGCTCAGAGGGTGTTGTTTAAATGTACAGTGTTCCCCAGGTTTAAAATTAATCGTTCCGGGCGCCCTTCGTAACCCGAAAGATTTCGCACCCGAAAAAGCCATAGCCGCTAGCGCTGGAAGCCGCGATTTCGTGCCGAAAAGCGCCGAAAGCACCAAAAATTTTTTCTTTAAGCCGAAAAAAAAACTTAACCCGGAACAGTTTTTTCCTATGGAATTTTTTCGTATCCGGAATTTCTTAACGCGGTGCTTTGTATCCCGGGGTACCACTGTAGTAGCAGTCTTGTAGTTTGAATTCCTGTAAGTTGGTTGTTTTTCACATGACTGGGACCCAGAGATGTACTACAGATCTACCCTTTGTTTTGTTCCATTATCCCAAAAAGATCTGCTCAAAAACTTCACCTATGCATGATAAAACACATGTAGCAGTACCAATACTTACTTGCTAGAGCTGTGTCTGTAATGAGCTCTGCATTTGGAAAAAGTACTGCTAGGAAAGCTGCTATCCATCCCAGCAATATTTTTTCCTCTCTGTGGGTGTGACACCTTTGACACCACTGGTTCCATTAGACATATAGACTAATGGAATGTAAGACTATTTAGATCCTTTTTGGGAAATCAGGCTGTTGCTGTACCCCATTCTAAGCACTGGTGCACAAACATTTATTTAAATGCTTTTGTTATTTATCCTGATCTCTTGATGTTTCTTGAGCATAGTACCATACTGACTTCAGTGTCTTCAGTGTCAAACATTTTGGAAGATGAGTGTAGTTTCTGAAGTTACCTTTTGTCAGTCTTGTCTGGTATCAGTCTTCTCCTACTGCTGTTACTTCGCAACCATTTCTCCTTTTAGTTATTATTGCTTCTTTCTCCATTCTGGATTAGTTAAATGTATGATACCTGTCAATGAGAGATTGTATGGTGGATTGCAGAATGCCATTATACTATTTTGTCTATTAGATTTTGACATGTACGTCATCTGATATCACTAGGGGCAAATGAAGCCATTTATTATAGTGCAAATGAATAAGTGAATGTTTCTGTAAGTCATCTGAGGCTGTGTCAGCACTGATGGGAAACCCCAGCTCACTGTTGGTGGTTCTGGATCTGCAGAAAGCATGAATTGTTTGCACAATTGGTACCCACAATGGGCTAATGCTGGCAGCACTGTCCACACGCACCCAGGTCAGCTGCTTGCCTGGCCCAGGGTGCCTCCTCCTGATCTCTTCTGTCCAACCACTGACACTTGTCTCCTTGTCCCCAAACTGTTGTACAGTCCAAGAGATTGTCCAGAGTTTCCAACCTCATTTAGAGCAAATGGAGCACAGACTGGACCCTTGTTTTGCCCATTTTCACCCTGTGTGTCATCTAAACAAGTCAGTGCAGGAACAGGGTAGGAACGTTTCTCTTTCTCCGTGTGGGCACAGCCTGAAAAGATATTGAAAAAACAAAACAAACAAACAAGCTTCATTTATATACCTCTTCATACTGCCTAAGTAGTGTCTAAGTGGTTTACAACTGTAAGCTAATTTGCCCCCACCAATCTGGGTACTCATTTTAACGACCTTGGAAAGATGCAAGCCTGAGTCAAGCTTGAGCGTTTTTGCTGGTCTTGAACTTACAACCTTGTGGTTTTGAGTGAGTGGCTGCAGTACAGGCATTTAACCACTGCGCCATCAGGGCTCCTCTAGAAAAGCTATATTTTCTCACTTGGTAAAGATGGTTTCTGAAAATATCATACGAAGAATAGCAAGGATTGGGAGAAGAGATATTGATTTTAAAGGTGAGAAGGTACATATACTATTGTAAAGTTGAGTAGCCTCCAAAATATGGATCTATTTTGAAAATACTTTCTCCCCCACATTTGCTTATTTTTGAGTTTGCCAACTGGCATGGAAGACCCCATGGTTCCTCTCAAACATCTGTAGTTATTTCAACAGTAGCCATTTGATCATGTTGGAAGTTCTGCTCTAATACTTCTGTTTCAGCATGTTTTGTGGAGAAATATCTTTCTACATCTGAGAAATAAAGTCACTTGGATAATATACTAAATAACATTTCTGTCTCACCAAAGGCAAACAAAGATTATGGACAATCCCTCCACTCAGAACATTTTACCTCCTTCCAGTGATGTAATTACCTAGCTTGATTTAATTACCAATGTGATATCAATGAATCTAGCAACACTGAATTATGCCAAAGCAACATTTAGTTGGAATTTTGTACAGCAGCAGTAGCATGAAAATATTAAGATTTGTGCCTTTCAGTACATTTTCCACCTAAAATGTTCATTTCCTCCTGTCTTCTTCATGTTCTCCTTTTCTTCTTACAATCACCCATAGTTTCCCTATATATAAAAAGAGAGAATTCCTTTTCTGCCTAACCTTATCCTTGACATGTTTATTAATGCAATTTTTTTTACATTTTTGTCCCTCTTTTCATTTGAAAAGGCTCTTAGTCTGACCCAATAGATCTGATACAAAAGGAAAGTAGGATGGGGAGGGCTGAGGAAGGCAAACACATGTATGTACCTATTTTTAAATGGACTGCATTCTTATAATAACAATCTTCTGTAGAAGCAGTTCAAGGAGAAGGAATGCCAAATGGAGCTGGTTCCCAGACAGAGTAAATGGAGAGGTCTCTCTTTCATGTCTTTCCATCTGCTGCAGCCAGGATGTTAGCATCTCTCTATCAGGTACACTATGGCATGGGATCACTTCCAGATTAATTATCCCCATATGTTCATTGCAGAGCCATTCAGCCTATGCTATAATGTCCCTGAACATTTTAGTGGCTGTGAGAGATGGGGAAGGGAAACAATTTCCAAAACAAATCCTCTTGTGTTTTCAATAGCATGAATGAAGTTCAGAGCAAAAACAAGTCTTGTGGCTTATCTGAAAATAAATTCAAGAAGACAATTTAATTTTCTTATCCATGTCATATGATTGTTTGTTTTGAGATACCTTCTGACTTTGTGGTTGTATGACCATTCACATGTACACTATGTGAGAGTATAATTTTTTGAGAGTTCATCGTTCATCAGCTACATCATCAAAATTATATATTATAGCAAGTAGCAGCATGCTTGAGATTGGCTCTACTTTCTTTTTATTATTTGAATTATCAGTTAAATATAAGACGTGCCACTGACCTTATAAATGTGCTTATCTGTTTCTCTCTTTAATTCTGGGTATATTAAAAATGAGATTTAACATTAATTAAAAAAACTACAGTCAGTTATTATTGCCAACATTATTGCCAACAGGCTTGCAATGGTCAGTATTTCAGAAAATCTTTTGCCACTGTGCAGCTGTAGACAAGTCTACATAGGGACCACCAAACACAGTGTTCAAACATGAATCAAGGAACATGAGAGACACTGCAGACTGGCTCAGCCAGAAAAATCAGCAGTAGCAGAACATGTTATAAACCATCCGGGACATAAACGTTATTTGAAAACACTGAAATTGTGGACCTTGCCAACAATTATCAGGTCGGAATGCACAGGGAATCCACTGAACTTCACAAACACCCAGACAACTTCAACAAGAAGGAAGAAACCCTTAAAGTAAACAAAGTTTGGCTACCAGTCCTGAAAAAATACCAAAATCAGGACCCAGCTCATGCAAATGAAAACCACCCAGGGTCAATGTTTTTCCCAGCAAACAATGGATCATTAATTAAAAAAATACTCTGAGGCCTTGCCATTCCACAACAGACTACACACAGATTAACATGTAAATCACCTCCTCTCACCTAACAGTATATATACCCCACTCACTTCCATGTCAGCATTCACTGAAGATGCCAGCCACAGATGCTAGCAAAATGTCAAGAATAAACTCTTCCAGAACACGGTTGCATAGCCCGAAAACCCACAAAACTGTGAAAGGCTTTGACTTCACTTTTGCCACTGTGTTGGACAAATGTTGTACTGAATGGTGACAACTTCTTAATTCTGAATTAACAGTCAAAGGAATTGAACATTCTTTTATTTCTTTCACACTACTTAAATTCACATACTTTCTGGAAGCATCTATGATAGATTTATAAGGCATTGATGATATGTAGTAATGCAGCCAACAAATAAATAAGCTAATTAATTGAAGTGATTATTTCTGGACTTTGATGTTTAGCTAATGGTTTAATTAGCCCTTAAAGCTGTTTTTTAACTTTAAAAAATTATTCAGGCTTTGTAATTTTGGAGGAAACAGTGGCAGCTACGTGCTTCCTTACAAATCAGAATAATGTAATATCCCACTGCGTGTCTAGGGCACATTAAATCTTCTTCCCCTGCTTTACCCTAATTCCATTTTACACTGGTAAAAACAGATAGTACCCTTGTGCAATTATTCCATTATTAGCATCTTTCAATGTTCCATTAAAGCCCTGTGTCAGTGTGAGCATTGTCAAAGGAGGCTTTTAAAGGAAGCCCTGTGTGTACAGCACTAGGCCACATGTGACAGAAATTAAATTGGCACACTTCAGCATAGAGACTTTGTGTTCCTGGCACTGATAGCTAGCCTGATACCTCCGAGAGAAGGCTCAGCTGTCATTCAGTGATCCATTAACACTCCGTCTCCAGCCTGCAGTGTCATATTCCTCATTCTCACAAAGATAGTACTCCCTGGAGATGCCGAATACCTGCAGGAATAAAAGGAGGACAGAAGTGACAGCCGCACTATCAAACAGGGAGCAAACGGCACAGGCACAGGGAGGTATGTCAGCGTTACCACCAGAATCTTCAATCCAGACAGAGAGTCCAAAAAAAAAAGCCACTGTGTGCATCCTTAAATTTTATATATCGAGAGAGAAGGGAGAGGAAGAGAGAGCACAAAAAGGCATGTGTGAGAGGATATCATCCTTAATGACATATTTCTCTTTTCAGTTTCAGCATGAAATCAAGGCATCCACCAGGAGCCCTTTAGCTTACAGGGTCTCAGCGTTTTGCTCAATTTGTACCTGTAGGCTTCTTTGTGAAAGTGCGGAATAAAACAAACACCTGCTGTGTGTCTTATGCTAGGTGCTGGGAGATGGGAGGAGGCCACTTTGAGAAAGATGGAAAGAAAACATCACCCAAAGTAGCATGGATTGTATGAGCTGAAGTTACATACCTGAGCAATAATTGTTGTTTTTTTTTAAGTTTTTGCAGGGAAGATAAAAAAGATGTGGCATGCTCTTGGCTACCCTAATGATACTTAAACAAAAACAGGCCACGGAGCAATGGAAGGGGTGATAATACAGATTGAAAGTCTACCTGTAGAGCTCAGCCACATCTCCTTAGTTGTTTTATACCCCAGGAAGCCTATGTATCTGTGATCTGGCATTGCTTTAACCAGTGGGAAGTTACATTGTAAAGACTGCTCTATTTTTCCTGTCTGGGTTTGGACACCTGTGCGTGTCTTTGTTGAAGAACAAACAAAAAGTAACAAAATCCAATATAGAAACATTAGTGATACGATACTGTAAAGCTGACATGATGCCAGAATTTCCCCCCTCTTACTACTCTAGGTTAGACCCTCCACAATTACCAATTGATGTCAATTTTAAATGTTCAACCCAGTTCACTGAAAAACAGCCACATATCAAATAGTTAAATCAATGAAGTTTCATTTGCATAATTACAGGAAAAAGACTGTTTATTGTTGCCATTTCTGAAAAGGCACATGAACTATTGTTTCTTGTGGATTAGAACATCCAAAAGGGGCTGTCACAAGTGTGGGAACTCTAGACTTAGAAAGTTACTTTTTTGTGACTACAGCTCCCCCATCAGCTGTGCTCTGGGTGTGATCTTCTGCTGTGAAAAGTTAAATAGTCACTGAGGAGTATCTTTATCTTTTCTCAGGTCATGCAAGAGAATTGGGGTGACAGAGGCAAGTATAAGGGATAGGGTTATCATCCTAATAAGAAATATTTTCTTTTTCACTCAGAAAGATGAAAAAAATTCATTCATTCATTTATTGTATTTCTGTACAAAGGCCCCCAAGGCAATGAACAAATAAAAATAATTAAAATGATACAAAGGTAAAGACCTTTTAAAAACACATTTTAAAAAAATCCTAAAAGCAGTCTGAAAACAATCCCAGAATCCAGTTTTAAAACAGTGGAGACAACAATATCAAACACTGAATGCTGTTCAGAACAACATTGTTTTGGCTGTTCACTAGAAGCTTAAAAATATGGAACCAGCCCAACTTTCTTGGGTAGGAAATTCCACAGTTGAGGTGCTGCTACAGAGAAAGCCCTCTTACCTGTACCCACCAGCCTAACTTCACAAGGTTAGCAACAGGGCCTCCTCTGAAGATTTGAAATTTCTGGTAGGCTTAAATGAGAGAAGGTGGTCTTTCTGATATCATGATGCCAACTTATTTAGGGCTTTTCAGGTCAACACCATCACCTTCAATTGAGCTGGGAAGTAAATTGGAAGCCAGTGCAGTTCTTGCAAAATGGCGTTATATGGTCTCTAATGGTTATACAGTTTTAAAGACCATATAACACTAGTCTTCCAATTCGTTGTCCAGCTCAAATCAACCTGATATCAGCCTGGCGTCTGCATTTTTTACTTGCTACAACTTCCAAACATTTTTCAAGGGAAGTCAAATATAGCACACATCACAGTAGTCTAATTGGGAAGTAACTATGGAATGAAAGGGCAAGACTTGCACACCAGCTGAAGCTGGGCAAAGGCACTGCTGGCCACTGTAGCAACCTGGCTGTCCAGCAATGACACTGTGTCCAAGAGCAGCCACAAGTTAAAACCCTTCTCTCTCAGAGGGAGAGGAATCCCATCCAAAATAGGTTGAGATCCCAATTCCATGTTGATTTTCCTATTGATCAGGAGCAGCTCCATCTTGTTTGGACTAATCTTTTGTCTATTCACCCACATACAGTCCTTTAGGGCATCCAGTGATTCAGTATTACCCAGTGGCATCATGATGTGGTGGTGCAAACCACACCAGGTGACATTCCCAGAAGAGAGGCAACACCCAATTGGGCCAACTTCCCACCAGCGAGGAGGGGAGAGCACTACCAGCCCTACTTCCATATGAGAGCTGTGGTCTCCTCACAAGGAAGCTGCCACCACTACCACAAAGAGAGACAAGGCTGAGTGCATGTGGCCCTATTTCCTCATGGTGGCGGTGGTCTCCTCATAAGGAGACTGCCACAGCTGCGAGCAAGGACAAGACTAAGTGCACCTGGCCCTGCTTCCCCACAGCAGTGGTGATCTTCACCACCACCATGGCAAAGGAGAAGGGATGAGCATGGTCTTTTGGCCACAGACCCCGGCAGCCCCACCCTCCATATTGGGTGACACCAGGGGTTGGTATGCCACTGGTACTACCACAGCTCCCTGACACACTGCAGAAATTATCCAGTTTGAGACCGCTTTAACTGCCCTGGCTCAGTGTTAGGGAATCCTGGGAACTGTAGTTTATTGTGGCACCTGAGCTCTCTGATAGAAAAGGCTAAATGTCTCACAAAACTACAGTTCCCATAATTCCCTATCATTAAGCCAGGGCAGTTAAAGCAGTCTCAGACTGGATTATTTTTGGAGTGTGCTTTGGAGCCTAAAATAACATCTTAAGCTTCACTAGTCTATGAGGAAGGACTCATTGGTAATGGCATGTGGCGTAAGTGTGCACAGTAGAAGCTAGCTAAATCCAACAAGTGGAAATAATTTATGAATGTCATATTCTGTCCTTTGATCATCTTTGATTAGCACCAAATTTCTTTCATAACCTGTATTTACTTATTCATTTTTCTTCTGAACAAAAACAGTGCATTCAGACTTTTAAATCAATTACAAGTTGCTGTTGGACCAAAGCTTTTTGTAAGGCTGAGACAGCTCCACTTCTAAAAGCCAGCATGTCATTTTGTAAATTCACATTTAAGTTGCCACTCAAAGAAGCAAGCCAAAACAAATGAATCTCTTCTGAAAAGTGGTGGGGGAATAAGTTCCCTCTTAACCTCTATACATGTCAGCTGAGAGTCCTTCTCCCACTCCCTCCCTCAGCTTTCTATTTGGACATGGTTGTTTTCTGCTCTACTGTTTGCATAATCACAGGTGCCAATCTCATGTCTTGCTATGCCCTAAAGAATCAGTATCATTGTTTTCTTTGCAAAATCTGTTCTCTTCCACCATATCAATTAGACTTTATGAGTTAATTATTATAGCTTTGTAAGTACAAAATGGGCAGGTAAAACACCACAAAATGCAGCATTGGCTCAGTATTATAACCTCCATTTAAGATTATTCGCCTATTTAGTCCTTCTTGTGGCTTTATGCAACCCAATATGATATCAGGTTACAATTGTATGGTTAAATCAATTGTATATAATTATAAAATAGAGGAAGTGGAAATTCTAACATCTATTTTAGCTCTTCTGATTTTATTTCTCTCAGTAAGTAAGGTGGTTCAGAAAGAAAACCATTTGTGAAATGTTATTTGAAATGCAAAGAAGCAAAGCAAAAGCAAACCTTGTTTTGATCACAGGGCTGCCTTGATAAGGGAAAATAAATTAAAAATATCATTATAGTATTTGACATAATCACAATATATAACTTAATGAAAAAACAAATCATACTGCCCCTTTTCATATATGTATGTGGGGGGACTTGCATATAAACTGAGAAATCAGGGCTTGGAAAAGTTACTTTTTTGTAACTCAGTTTCCAGAATACCCCATCCATCATAGCCACGTGCCATGGAAATTTAGGAAGATGTAGAGCCTCCCTCCAACTACTCCTACTCCCACATTTTTCAAAAAAGTTTTTAAAACCTCTTGGTGAGATTGAACAGTATTAACAAGATTTGGATGTTCAGTTGAATGGGTGAAGGGGGAGAGCAGGATCACACTTGCTGGAGCTGAAATATTAGTCACAACTGTCATGACTGTATAATGAAATAACATTTCAAGTAGGGCATTCACTGCTGTTAGATACACATCTAGTTTCATCAAAGAATCCTGCATAGTTGCAAAAGACTCCTTTTTTTAGAGGTTATTAGCTATCCAGCATACTGAAGGCACCCAGAGTTGTTGGTAGTTTCATATCAGTAGGCTGGTGAATCTGCTCTGTATTTTAGTCCAAACCCTACAGCAGCTGTCCTAGGTGGTAAACTCTGTGCTTCAAAGAGGTTCAGAACCTTGGATTGATGCTGCACCCAAACCTAGAGTGTATTCATACCATCCCATTCTAATGCAGCAAAGGGATTTGAGTTGAGGGGGCAGGGCTATTCACATCATCCCAGTTTACAGCTGAATGTTTTCACAGCTGAATTCTTGTGATCATCACCCCACCGCCATGAAACTGGGCTTCTGTTCAGTTGACTTTCTGCTACATGATACTCTTTTTACTGGCTCCAAAAGAGAAAATAAAACCCTGTTCAAATTCATAAACTGGACAGGACAGTAGGTGGTTCAGATACATCACCTTAGTTGAAGTAGACCTCCTTCCTATCTTCTTAAGATGCCATTGTCATGGCGACTCTCAGCAGAAAATATCAATATGTGTTTTCCTCTGTTTAACAACTCCATCCTTGTCTTCCAAATTCTTTGTTGCTGAGAGACAACACTAATATAAAAACAATTTAGACACAGAAAGTTTTTCTGCCTCAATTCTGCATGGAAGAATTTGAATATAGTTGAGCCACTTAAATTCTCGCCACACCTGTAGGATGGTCTCTGTGTAGCATCTACCTCTGACTTCCATGCATGTAACTGCAACAGTGAATAATGTTGTGTATAGTTTCTCTTCAAATGGTTAGGAAACACAAGAGACAGGGTTTCTGATCACAAATTCTCTTCTTCAGACAAAGATGTCTGAAGGCACATAATGTAGTTCAGTTGCTATAGCTAAGGAAGTCTGAATATTGTCTGAATTCCATTAAAGAGTCTGATACTTGTCTTGACTTCTAAATAGAACATGGGAAAATGAAATACAACAGATGCATGGGAATGAACAATTACTCTATGAAAATTTTGTAGATTTCCCTTATTAGTATAAATGTTAAGTGTTATGCTGAGTCCAGTTGTATGATTTACCCCTTACCCCCATTCTCTTGATTTTGTTTTCTTAAAATTTGAAATTCATTTTCAGTTGTCTACTATATCTTTTTATTAGCATATATATACTTCTGTGTTTGAACTTTAGAAAATAATTTATTTTACAATTATCTATTCTTATTGATTCTTTTCATTTTCTGTAATTTCTTCATTTTTCTATATTACTGTACTTTTAGTAACATTCAGAATTTTCACATCAATAACTGCAGGTTTTGAAATATGTGTTGAAATATAAAAGCAAAACATAGATTCTAAGCTGAGAGAATGTGACTTGCCCAAGATCACTCAGTGAGTTTCTATGGGTGAAAGGGAATTCATACCCCAATCTCCAGAGTTGTAGTTCAATGCTCAAGCCACTACACCATGCTGCCTCCCTTGAACGTGGTTACAAGCTACATATTACTGGGAACCATGATAAGACAGGATCCATTTACATGGAGCACTGTGCATTTACTCAAAAGTGGTTACAATCTCCCCCCCTCCCCCCCAAAAAAATATTCATAACCATCTTGATTGTTGAGGGAGTAAGGCACAAACACATGTGTCTGGTGCTCTCTTGTTGTGTGCCTTCATGTCATTACCAACTTATTGTGACCCTAAGGCTAGCCTATCAAGGGGTTTTCTTGGCAAGATTTGTTCAGAGGTGGTTTGCGTTTGCATTTGTCTGGGTCAGAAACAAAGAGGGAAAACAGATTTGCACCTTGGGGTAGCATGGGGGCTTGGCATTTAGATGACGCACACCCCAACACCAACACGCCAGCCAGCATCACACCATCCATCCAACCACACAGCAAGCAGCGTTGCAGCACTCCAGCAGCATGGCATTTATACGCCACATGCCACAGGAGCAACAAAAGCTGTCCTTTTTCTGGTGCATTTTGCTGCCTAATGGCAATCCTCCTCTGAACAAATCTTTCCAAGAAAACCCCATGATAGGTTTGTCTTTGGGTAGTCATATGTCAGAAATGACATGAAGGCAGACAATAACAACAATAAATATTCAGGCAAAATTCAGTTCCTGTTCAGATCCTCTCCATTGTCATTAAAAAGTATGGGGGGGGGGGAGAGCTCATTCTCAGATTCATCTTCTCAATGTCTGAATCGGTTTGTAAGAAACAAGCAAACTGAAAAGGCTTCAGAAGGATGAAAGACAACGGGGGGGGGGGACTCAACAAGCTGGAACATCTGAAAAACTGTTTTGTTTTTTTAAGGAAACAAATTGATTTTTTGAAAGGGGATAATGTTTTTCCCTTAGAGACTTGCAGTTGTCATTATAAATTGGACTGTAATGGTTAAATATGTTTCCTGTTTGGGCTGATTATTATACTTATTTAAATCTCAGCTTCACCTTGGTATTGTGAGATGAATGTGCTTAGTACAGAAATATAAACCTGCCTAGGCAAGGAACAAAATGTAAATTCCAGACAATAAAAACAATAAAAACTATTATTAATAACCATAACAACCATGCATTCTTTTATTTCACTTATTAATGAATAAAAAAAAAACTATATATATCTGCTTCCTTGGAAGAGAGGAAACTGAACTGTTGATATTTTTTAAACAAAAACAAAAACACTGAAACACTTTTCCTTTGATACTTCCCTATACTTTTGAGTTGAGCTCTGACATCTGAATCAATACCTTGCAGCTTGTGTCCATATTGCTGTGATTTTCATTGCTCCCCAAAGTTTGAATTTGTCAGTATGTGCTGTGTAGATACACACAGAAAGCGCGGGGGGGGGGGGGGGGAACAGGTTTAAAAATGAAGGTTAAACCTACACTTACCATCATCCTGATAGTTGGATGGAAGAGAAGTGCTTAGAACTGATCCATGAAAGAGTTACTGGTTACTGTAATACAGGGCCAAGTTCAAAGACACTGCTATTCTTTACAATTGTTCTTTACAAAAGCAATCAGTATAGTCTGTAGCATGGCCAGTGTACTTTATGACTCTCATTTGTCAAGTTCTTACATGGGAAAAATATACAAACACATGCACATAATAGAAATAAATATATTATGCAGACATTGGGGAAAATGCAGAGTTCTTCTATAAAACAATCTGGGGTGGGAAGATGCTTGACATTTTTTCACCTCAAAACTCAATGTAAAAAATCAGCTCAGAGTTGTATTTATTCAGAAGATCTGGTCTATACCTCTGAGATAGTGCGGCTTTACTTGCATGTTACAATTAATCAGCGACAAAAACTTAGCAAGCAGAGGATATATTTTGGCTTCTAAAAGTAGTGGGGGGTAAATGTTTTACCAGATTTCTTCTTAAAACGTTCCCTTAAGTTGATAACGTCAATCAACTTGAGTAAAATTGCCAAATTTTAAACCAAGCATAAACAAAAACGTGGGAATGAACTAAATAAAAAATAAATAAATTACTAAAAAATTCATTGGAAAGGGAATACCATAATTGAAACAAACTAAATATTAGAAGGTTAAAACTAACTAAATAAGCTACAAACCTAAAGTACTATCTTTACAAGAAATCCTCCCCAACAGAGTACTGGCCCTCACTCCATAACTATAACCAAAAAAGGAAAAGAAAAAAAGAACAAATTGGCTGCAAAGCAAATTAATAAATATTGACTTCACTAATAATAAGACCTGGATTCTCAACTGTCGATCAGATGGCAATTCTTGAATTTTTCCTTACTGGGGCTCTGGGCCTGAGTCTGCTGAGAGGCAGCTGGAGGACAGGCCAAAGGGCCTCTGAGAAAATAGCCACTTGAGTGGCAGCAGCTTCAAAAGCTGGGAGCTAAACTTGCCTTTGCAGACTGGATGGTCTCCTCTGCCCTGGGACAGCGAAATGTAATATTCAGCTTTAACTGGAAATTATGTACCATCACTTCCAGGAACAAACAAAAATATAGACCCAAGTCAAAATCCACTAAACATTCAGTGCTTATTAGCTTAATATAGAACTTTTGCAGAGATCTATAGTATAGTATAGGAAGTCTTGTGGTGTCCCTCAATTAAGAGTTTAATGAAACAGGCATGAGAGACACTCCCTCCCCACCATTTCCACCATTAATTTTGCTATAGGATCACTGGGTGTGTTCTGAAATAAAATTTCAGTTCAGAATTATAGCAAGACCCAACAATATGTATACCTTCCAACATTTCACAGATGAAAACCAGGACACATGGAGCCAAGCAACATCAGACTGTGGGCAAGATGCAAAAAGTTATTAATGATGAAGAAAACGCAAGCTTAAGAGAGGCTGCAGCAGTTTGTTTGGATTTAGTCTACAGGGAAGACAAAATACTCTTTGCTGAGTTAATTCAATGCAAACTACTCCTGCATTTGAACTAAGGCCCAAAAGTGGCATGGCTGCAGCAATACTAGGGTTCCAGACTGCATAGCAATCGCACGGTCCGGAACCCTAGTGTGTAATGGAAGGGTCCTAATGGCGGCAGCCCAGCCACATGGGTGCTGCCATCTTGATGTAAGGGACGGTCTGTCTCAGCCCTTAGTCTGCAGCAATGCTCTAAGAGACTTTAGGGCTGAAGGGTGGGGTATAAATATCATAATAAATAAACAGAAATAAGCCATGGGCAAAGAGAGAAAGCAGGTGGAAAAGAGACAAAGTGGGACATTTTAAAAGCAGCTGAAAAAGTGGGATGACAGAGGATTAATCAGGATCAGTGTTGCCAATTTCCGGGGAATTCTGGGGAATTTAATTTTTTTCTGGGGATTTTGACTGAACAATAATAAATAAATATTGGGGTATTCTGGAGATTTTGGATTTTGGTAAAACATTCTAGGGAATATCTTAGAGGCTTGTTGGCAAAACTGATCAGGATTGTCCCTTTAAATTTGAGATAGTTAGTGGGTATTCAGTGTTTTGTACAAGCTGAGTATGCACTGAATTCCTCTACAACATGTGACGTTCTTTGACAAACAATGCCAAAAATGTTACCTACAAGTAATTAATTGGAAAATGACTGGTCTAATAGCAGTAGAAAATATTGGGGACATGGGAAGTTATCTTTTCCCAAGTCAGCAAATCTTACCGTAACTTGTAGTGAATCCTCAGATATTCCAGCCCCTTTCTGGAAATTCTGTGGAATCACCTTGAGCCATACTTCATCAAAATCATGTGTTCTAGCATTGAGCTTTGCCTCTGCTTTTTAAGGCTGTGTCAAATGGTACCAAGAGAATTGTTTTATAAAATTAATATAGATGTTAAAAGGAGTAAAAAAAAGTGTGTGTAAATATGAATTTGAGAAATTTGGGTGTTTTGAGGTAGGGAATTCAAATCTTAACAGACAATACTAGTAGTGTCACTTTTAAAAAAACTTTTATCCATTTAGTTTTATATATATTATGGCTACAGGAAATTGGTGATCTTTATCACACATCAGGCTAGCTATCTGCACAGTGTCTTGTGTAAATACAATAAAGGAACAACAGTGTAAGAAAAAATAAGGAAAACCTTTGAAAATAAAGAGAAGTCATTCTTATTGCCTGCTAAAACTATAAGTCCCTCATCTAAAAAAGTCTACTGAATTTCTCTCTCCTACCTTGGATGTCAAAAAAGGGCCTCCTGACCTTTGCAGCAATGAATGAGGATAGCCACTTTCTAGTTTATTCTAGTGTTTGCACTGCATGAATCAAATGCTCTCAACTGAAACCAAATAAAGTAGATTGGCAAATACACACAGCAGATATTTGGAAGATGTTTGTCAAACACTTCACCAATTAGAAAACATCTGGTGGTATACACACCGAAATTGGGAACACAGAATTTTATGGAGAAATTTGGGAAAATTTAGCTTTACACAGCTTTACACAGCATATCATCATATATCTACATTCACACTTAAATTTAAGCTGAATAAATCACCTTGTCTTAATATCACCCTCAACATTTTGACAAATATTTTCAGACAGGGAGACTGATCCCTCACTATGGCTATTATGAGGTTGTTTGATCAAATCAAGTGGCAGAAGAGAGGTGTTAAATCCAGATCCCAGGAGCAAAATTTACAAGTCACCAGGGTAATGAGTTTAATAAAGTTACATTCCAAAGGTATCTTGGCATGTAAGAAAAAAGTACTCTTACTGCTGTAACAAGTAACAGTTATTTTCAAAAGTTACTTGAACCTTTAGAAACTGTTGACAGAAATTTTTCAAGATTTATTTATTTATTTATTTATTTTGGCACAGTACAATTATGCATAGCTTAAAAAAATAAATTAAACCAAGTAGGATGACAAGCTTCACTGATTATAATTGGAAATTTTATCTACCATATCTTCATATCTGTTGCCTTATACATCTGCTTACTTTAGATTTTTAAGTACCTTTTCTCTTTAACATTTCATTTCAATTTATTGGAACTTCTTTGTACTTCCTATCTAGCCTTCATTGGCTTTCTTTTAATTTTCTTGATCATCATTCAAAAATTTATTTATTTATGTATTAAAGATATTTCTATATCACCTCCCAGGCCACAAAGGTTCACAGATGATGAATAAATAAAACAAGAGTATGCCATCCCTTTATCAGTTCTAAGATTTTTCCTTAGTAACAGAAAATAATGGGAAATAAATAGCTGCATTAAAAAGTAACTAAACAAATTGCTGTTTTTAGCACTACAGGAAGTAAAAGCAATGGGATATTCTTCAAATATTATAATGAGTAAAGGTGGGGGGGGGGGGAGTAACCCCTGAAGCCCTAGTTAAATCTAGATCCCAGAAATAGTTAATTTTCTGGTGTAGGCAGGAAAGCTGTTATGTCATATATATATATATATATATATATATATATATATATATATATATAGTGGCAAAGTGCAGCTTCTTTGCTTCTTACTGCTCCTTCCCAGTCTCTGGAGGTAGGGAGCTAAGGACTGCTTAGCCAGCCAGATAGCTGACAGTACTATGCCTCCAAGAACCTTTGTATAGACCAGATGTAGACAACCTGCATCCCTTCGGATACTTTTGGTTTGCAGTTTCCAGTAAACCTAGATCATATTGCCTATGATGAGGGGTGATATTCATTGTTGTTGAAGAACAAGTGGAAAACCACATGTGGCCCCACTCTGGAGTAATTCACCTTTCAACCAAAAGGCTAATGATTGTCAGCCAAACCGTTAGCTCACAGCTACATCCCAAGTTGTGGCCTGCCAGCAGTCATGCAACTAAACACTATATTGCCATGTTATTTGACATCCCATGGACAAGGAAAGAGGCCAATAGGAAGTCAAGAAGTCACAATTTGCTATATTACACAAATGAAGAAGGGAGTTGCAATCCAAATGAATTTACCAGTTTGGAGACTCCTCCCGTACTTGGAAAAGTGCCCAGCCTAAATACACCACTGGATAAACATTCCACTAGAGGAGGGTGTTTCACTGATAAATTGTCATCTGGTCAATGATGGTTAGATGTTACATAATCAAAGAAATAGGCAAATTTAAGATAGGCTAAGATATGAAAGCACCTACAAGAATAAAAATGAAAAGTTACACTGACCACGGAGCTAAGTTCTTGCAAGTACACTAAGTTTACAATGTTGCTGAATTCTTCTATCCCTTCATTGCTTTGCTTATCTTTTCTCATGTACCCCTGAAGCAAATGTATGTGTCAGGAGCCATTTTCATTTTAGCACATCCGACATGAATTTTAAGCTGGTGCATTGAACATTCAAAGCAGGTTTTCAGGCTTTTAAAATACTTAAACTGAATTTTAAACCTTGAGGAAATGTAGAGGCATTCTAAACGAAACACCATTTCTTTCCGCCCACCTGAAATTCCAAGTATTTATGACACTATGGATTATCTATAGATATAATTGTATGCAGGGCCTCTAAGATGACAATAATATGGAGGCTAATGATGGTTAAGTTTTAGCAAGTTCATTTTTCATTAAGCTCTGCATACTTTATATTCTGAATCCTTATGCTATAGCTCTGTACAGCCAGGCTAGTTAATTTTTGACACTTAAACTTACATTTAATAGAGTGAGCTACTGAAAATGTCAAATTTTAACCCAAAACATTGACATTTACTTCATAAAAGTATTTTGAAGGATCAGTTCTATCTGGAACTTCCTATAGCCTTACCCCTTTTCTTTTTTTTGGGGGGGGGGTGGTCAAGCAAGCTATAGGCTGCTGGAATATCTTCTTGCTTGTCAATTTGTACAATTAAATTTTAGAAATCTTGTGTTTTTCTTCCTGTGGTGATGGTGCAGAGTTGATATGAGTTCAGTAAATGTCAACAAATGCTATTTGATAAGACCAAATATTTTTGGAATCTTGAAAATTCACTCCCAGTACATTTTGAAGAAGTGAGGGTGAGAGTTTAAAATGATGGACTGCAGGTAGAAATGCAACATACCAAAGTTACCAAAGTCTTCTATAACCTAGTTTAGAATATTAATCTTTGCAACTCACAAGGCTCAGAAGCATTAGGAAGCCAGAATTGTAGAAATCCTGACTTAAGAAAGTTTTCTAGTATTGTAGTATACTACAATGATTCATCTTATAACACATTATATACATTCTGCCATCAAACCTAAGGAAGCCAAAGAAACTAACGTTATCTGGCAAAACAGTGGTGAAGAATAGATGTCAAGCAATTAGAATAAAAAGAATGCATTTGGGCATGTCTCATTTAGAGATGAAGTGAATTAATGCCAATTAAAAAGAAATAAAATAGAGGACGGGACATTTATTGCAGAGACATGCCACCATTTTGGTTCAGTTGTGGGTAAGGTACTGCATAAATAAACATACATAAGCTAACAAGCACATGGACATATTCATGCAGATGCACACTTACATTTTCCTCTACATTTTGATATGTAATTTCACACGCACAATCTAAATCTCTACACTTCTATACCCACCTGTGCATCACAGTATACTCCTATCCCCCAGCATTCTCTGCTTAGATTGCTGTTTATATGCTACTGTTAACATTGGACAAAGTGTTTTTGGAAGCCAGGGAACAGTCATTTCCCCCAGCCCCAATCCAGCCCAACCAATTCGATAGACTGTAGACAAAAGTGGGTAAGACCTCACACTGTGAGGGTAAACAGATATCAGTTAATGATCACATTCAGGGTCAGAACAAACGTTTGGGCACCCCTGGCTAAAGCATCTGGGGAGGGCATAAGATTTGAAAAAAGTGAAAGTGATTGAAGTCAGCAGCAACAATGTTTTTTATATATTCTAGCTGGGATTGACGATTTCATCCGAGAAGTCCCTTAGATAGTATTCCTTGGGAGCATGAAAATGGCAGCTGCTGGGAGACATGCATTTCATCCATTATCTCAGTTTGGTTCTCCTTTCCTCCCAAAGTTGTCACCTACTGCACACTCCCAAACCCTAGTCTGTAAAGAGGTCGCCATCATGGTGGCCTCCCTTCCCCATGGAGGCCGCCATAATGACGCAAGCACGGCACTGCATCTGTAGGTCGAGGTACCACACTTGTGTCATTGACATGCTACAGTGCATTAATGGCATACTGATGGTGGTGCCCACACACTTTTAGTGTTCTTTTTGGTATGGAGGGAGCCCGCGTGGTTTGGCTGCTGCGGGCTCCCTCAGGAGCAAAAACGGGAGGCTCCAGACCACCCTTTTTGGGTGGTCTGTTGAGCCCCTAAATATTTGCAGTCTGTAAGCTAATTGCCCCCGACAAGCTGGGTACTCATTTTACCGACCTGTGAAAAGACAGAAGGCTAAGTCAACCTTGGGGCCCCTGGGATCAAACTCACAACCTTGTGGTTGCAGTAGAGGAATTTAACCACTACAGCACCAGGGTTCCCTCTAGCTAAAGTCTACATCTTTCCTTAATTAATTGGAAATCACCTTTTCCCCATCATCATCATCACCATTCAACAACTGATTTGATGGATCTATTCTCTATTGAACTAAAAGGATTCTGGGTTATGTGTGGTAAAAAGCCTTTATCTATACTCAAGCCACAGAAGCCAAAGTTGAACTTCTTGATGACTTCTGCTTGAACTCTGGCTGTTTAGTGCAACCTCTCCCCTGTGCAAATCCATGTATTTCTTGTACAAGAAACATTTTTTTGTGTGTGCAGGAAACATGGTTTTTGCACTGGAAATGTGGTTTTATCGGGGGAGGGGACTCAGCACAGAAAAATTCTCCAGAAAGAAATTAGGAATTTTTAATATGGGAGAATACTGTTCAAAAATATTCATTTTCTTCTGCAGTGAGGAGAAAACTGCAGCAACTATTTGTCCTTCCATATGAGAATGAAATAATCAAGTTTACATCCCTAGATGATCAAGTTTCAAGTTATGTCAAGACAAAGTTTACCACTCTCACATGATTTGTTCAAATCCAAAAAGCAAGGCCCAAGTGAGAGAGTAATAATAGGGGATTCCATGGATACCAAATCATTGCATCTTTTCTTAATTGAATACCTTGGTCACAGGAAACTTATTTCAGAAGAACAAGGTGACCGTTTGAAGGTTACATGGTATATCTCATTCCCTATACAGTCTGGCCTCTGTATCCATGGATTACCATCCACCGATTTCAGGATCTGTGGATGGCAAGCCTGTGGTGGAAAGAGGAAGAAGGAGCAGGAGGAAGGAAGAGGCAGAGGAAGAAAAGGAAGAGGTGGGGGGCAAGAGAAGAGGAGGAAGAGGGGAGGCAGCAGTGGTGGAAAGAGGAAGAAGGAGCAGGAGGAAGGAAGAGGCAAAGGAAGAGGTGGGGGGCACAGAGGAAGAGGAGGAGGAGGAAGAGGGGAGGCAGCAGTGGTGGAAAGAGGAACAAGGAGCAGGAGGAAGGAAGAGGCAGAGGAAGAAAAGGAAGAGGTGGTGGCAGAGGGAAGAGGGGAAGGAGGAGGAGGCAGAGGGAGGGAGGAAGAGTAGAGGGAGGAGGAAATGGTGGCTGCAGCAGTGGCAGCAGGGTGAGAAGGAGGAGGAAGAGGAGGAGGGGGAAGGAAGAAGAGGAGGAAAGGGAGGAAGAGTGGTGGTGATGAGGAGAGGAGAAAGAGGAAGAGCAGCGGCAACAGCAGTGGTGATTGGGTAAGAGGTGCAGGGAGGAGGAGGAGGAAAGAGGAGAAGGGAGGAAGAAGAGCAGCAGCAGTTTGCGGTGGAAGAGGAGAAGGAGGAGCAAGGAACAGGTGAAAGAGGAGGAAGAATGGCGGCAGTAATGGAGAGGGTAAGAGGAGGAGGAGGAGGAAGGAAGGAAGAGCCAGAGGAAGAGGAAAGGAGGCAGCCATCTTCTATGATGAGGCAGGTTTGGGGGGGCAGAAAAGTCCCATTGTCCCCAATGGTGGCAACACCATCATTGAGGACAATGGGACTTGAGCATTCACAGATTTTGGAATCCATGGGGGATCTGGAATGGATCCCCCATGGATACTGAGGGCCCACTATAATAACAAGACTGGGGAATGGGTTACTTACCAAGGGACTAGGGAATGGCTATTTACCTTAAATGGGGCTGTGCATGATCAACAGACACATAGCCTATGGTCAAAACTTCTATCAAATTTCTTAGCTTGATGGAATTTTCCCAGCACGTGTGCTTTACAAAAGTGAATTGGCAACCTTAGCAAACTACATTGGAATATAGTAAGGAGGCTGAACTCAGGGCCCTATCAGATTTTAGTCTGTCAGTGTGTTGGACAGAATTTCTTTCAAAAAATTTGGATCTTTAATTCATTTGGTCTGGTCTTCTAATTTCTCCTAGAGTTACTGAGGAAGAAAATATTTACCCAGCATATGATTGCACATCACTCACAATTTGTTACCCTAGGATGCAATGCAAAAACGATAATTGTGTTTGTCATATGTCATACATTCCAATGTCCTGCTCTTGTTGGAACCTGGAGGAGGAGAAGGTGCTGCAGTTGAAGTTGCAGGTGACTGTTATCTTAGACCAAGAGCATCTTTCAGCAGTAAGTATTCTTTTGTTCATCGATTCCTCCTGATTCAGGAGTAGAGCCTGCTGTGAAAAAAAGAAAAAGAAAAGAAAAGTGAAAAGAAAAAGGACATGGTGGAGTTCCAGCAGAAGCAGGAATCAAAGATGCAGGTGATATGACAGTCATTTAAAGACTGAAAAGCTCATATAGAAATCAAAGATCAAGCTGTTTCTGAGCAGAAGACTGGGCTTGGTCTGAGGATATGTGATATAGCCATCTTACAGAAGTTAACCAGCATCTGCTCTGTGCTTTGGTAAGAATCCACTTGGGAATTTCATGAAGATCACCTCAAGTTCCATCAACTAATGGTATTAAATAAACATCTTAACAATAGAATAACATTTTTTAGTGCTTTGAAGTGTTTAACTCAGACCCATATGTATTTGTTTTATTTATGAAATATCATCAGAGCCAAAAAACAGAAACAACAAAAGGAGGAGGGGGAGTGGAAGAGAAAAAAAGAAGCAAAGATAGCAAGAGATCTAGTTCAATGTTTCAATCTTTTCTGACTTGTTGTCAATAATATTTTTTTCTTAGCTTGATTTTTTTTAAAAGTCCCTTCCAGTTCCCTGGTAGCAAAATTGGAAACACTGTAAAAGCTGTCAAGTCACTGCAAGCAGAAAGGATTCATTCACAAGGCTGGATGCACAAACCCTTTATGTGGAAATAATACAAGCTTGTTTGTGATGGCAGTAACCATCTATGCAAGGCCCAATGGATAACTGTGTATCTAACTGACCAGAACTTTAATTCTTGTCATTGAAATCCAGAACTTCCTGTAATATTGGAGGTACACATGTAAATTTTTCTGTAACAACAGCCATAATGGATCCAATACAGTCATTAGCTTCATCCATTCTCCCTCCCATATGCCTTCTTCTAAACCAGATCACCAAGAGAAATATAATATTTCCTTTGAGTAGAATTTGTTGGTTGTAGCCCTGGATGCTTTGAATGTTTGTTGCAATAGATGTAGTATTGCATCCTTAAAATGCAAGAGAAGTTGAATCTCAGTTACAGACAGAAAGAGTGCTAGTAACTCCCCAGATAAAGAACTCTAAGATGCTACAGGTCTCAATGTTAAGATATCAGTAGCGTCTCTAGTAGCCCCTATCTCTGCAACCCTATGGAAATATGTTGGAAACAGAACTCCTGGTCTGTTTTCTGTTGCAGTAAAACTACTGAAGAGGGTGCTTATAGAAGATATTGGACAAAGATGAGGTGACAGTAGGGGCAGATGAAACTTCATCTGCATTTGTTCTTATGCAGCTAAGGTCCCTATTCTTACCTGTGGATTCCATTTGTACTCCAAAGGAAGCTTCACCAATTAGTTGGCTCATAGTGGCAGACTGGGATGGAATATATACACTAGAATGTGCATCTGAAGCTATCATTGTCACAAAAGATACCATTTTACACTGCAAGTACCCACATGGCAACCAAAACCATTGACACAAAATAACACAGCTGAAAGGAACCTGTGGTGATACAATGTGTATTACAAATGTCCTCACTTTTTCCATTAAAATAAATACAGTGGGGAAGTACAGTGGATTCAGGTGTCTCTCACACCAGTGGAGTGGTGAGACTACTCTGGATTTTAATCCAAACTTTAAAGGAGATATCCAAGTAAATGGGATAGGGTTTGGTATCTTGGATATCAGTCTGAAACTCAGTGTAAGTACACAGTGCCACTAATTTGGGAGCCACTAGTTGGAGAAGCAGACTCACCTGATTTCAATTGATCTACTCTATTGCTATTCTTACCCACTATCTATGATGCCAGTTACAAGAAATATAACTGTGAATTAATGCAGCAGAAAACCTGGCTGTTGCACAGATTTAAGTTAAGAAAAAGAGGCTCAGATCCTTCATGTTTACTTTAGAAGTGGCAAATGTGACAGGCTGACCTTCACAATGACATGCTGCTTCTAGGATTTTGAGAAACTGACTAGGTTTCAAAAGTCTTTTTGCTTTAAATTCCTTGGATGTTTTGCTTGAACAGAAACCTCTAGACTAGGTCATTATATGGATTATCTAAAATCTCAATTTTCTGTGTGCTGGTCTTCATACAGCCAAAAGGATGCCACCCCCACACAGGAGGGAAATATCAGCAGAAGTGTATAAACTTCTTGAGGAAAAACATGAAGATGGTGGGGACCCTAAAAGAGTACTGAATATGAAGGAGAGGCAGTAACACAGACTGCTCAGTTATTGAAGGGACATGGAAAACGTAGAGGGAGTGGGATCAGAATGGATTCTTGTGGAAATGTGTGTTGTGGGTGACTGATCTGAAAAGTGGAAAGAGCATTCCACATTGAAATATTTTGTTTCAAATCCTCGTTATCTGTTTTGAATTCTGCTTTAGATGAGTTCTGATGATAATCTAGGAACATACAAATACCATCCCCCCTCCATTTCACCACATCCCCCCCCCTCAAGTCCTATGAAAGCCTCCTTTTTAAATGCTTCGTATGGAATCATAGAATCATAGAGTTTGAAGGGAGTGTGAAGTCCCATCCATGAAAACACAGCTAAAACACTCCTAGAAGAATCCAATCTATGTTTAAACGTTTTTAAAGAAGGTAAATCCACCACCTTTCAAGCCATAGTGCTATACTGGTTGAGCAGTTCTTATCATCAGTTCCTTCCTGAAAGTAAGTGCTTCTCAACAGTGGAGTTAACTGCTTTGAAAATGGATAGATTCACCTCTTTTGGAAGTTGTTAATAAGCATGTTTTTCCTGAGGAACTTATGAATTTGCTTTGGATTTCACTTAAGGCAAGCTTTATGGCATTTATCTTGTAATTCAAGGGGAACACTTAATTCACAGTGCTAAACATATACATAATCCATTAGAAACTGGTGAAACATGCAAAGCATCAATGTTTATTTATAAAAAACCTGTCATGCAAAGATGGATTCGGTCCCTAATTTAGGAACACACTTCTAACATTAACAGCAAGTTGTCATGCACAATTAATAGCATGATAGATAATATAAGGGAAGCATTGGGCTCAGACTAAAATAATTACCTTGCTAATTTTGAGATAGATACAGTGCAGCAATTCATTATTAATTAGACTAATTATGACTGATACTAATTCATCTCTGTTCTTGTAAATAGTTGATAGATTTAAAAGCAACCAAGGGGTTAGTTATGGAGTTGCTAAGGGCATCCCTTGCCCACAAGAAATCTGCCCCTAAGTGAAGTTTTTCTTCAGTCCTCAAATGTCTAGATTCATAGAGAGATCTATATGTTGAAAATCATTAACACCTAGAATATCTGCTGTGTTTGCATTCCCTTGGTAACTTTGTCTATCCTTGTTCTTTGGATGTCTAAATTGTATTTCTAAATACTCAACTGAATTATTATGTTACTGTTATGGTAGAACTTTGGAGACTGATTTGGAAACTAATTTCTTGAAAAGGGTCAGCATTCTTGTTTGGGATGGTCAGCATTCTCATTTTGCTCTCTTTCTCTCTGTGTGTGAGTATGTATGTCTCCAAGTTGCCTGTTAACTTATGGGCGATCCCATGAATTTCATATGGTTTTCTTAGGCAAAGAATACTCAGAGGGCCAGGCAACTGCAGAAAACTAGTCAGGCCACATTAGCCCCCCAGGAGATGTTGGCCACACACTGCCAAAAAATGTCAATTTTTGTTTCCATTCAAATGCCTTATAGGAAACATAGAGACACTTTCATCATGTTTTGGTGGGTTCCTGGGCTATTTTGTGCCCAGGAGAGACTTTTTTTTAACTGCAGGAAATGAGCAAAATTAAATTCATGTTCCAAGAATGGGCTTTCTTAGGCCTTGATTGGCCCAGGGGCCCCTCAAAACATAATGGAATCTTTCAATCCTCAATATCTAGAGGAATTTTGGGGAGCCAAATATTTTTGAAAGGTCTTGCTTTGCTTTGCTTTGCTTTGCTTTTTTACCCCACGGGCCTCAAGGTGATCCTCCAGATATGGTGGAAATGCCCTCACATTCCTTAGGGCATATTTTGGATTTCTTTTTTTAAAAATGGGGGGGGTTCATTTTTACCCCCAGGTGACTGGGATCTGCAGTTTGCTCAACTGACTTACACCATTACTAATCATAGTAGTCTACGATGCTTTATTGAATTTTATAGATAAGGAATTGAGGTTAAAAGCATTAGGTGCTCACTGCCAAGTGTAACCAATTACTTTTAAGACAGGCAGAAGCTGGAATGGGGGGTGACTATGTTAGACTGTGGTAAATTGGTAGGCTGACTCATTGGCTGGCTATCTGGCAATTTTATGAGCAGCTGCTAAGTGAAATAGCTCTTGGAGAAGCAAATTTCCCAGAATGAGAGCAGTCAGCATAGATCTGTGATTCCCACAAAATGGCACCAAGTTGGTGCTTTAGTTAACATCTGACTTGACAAGGAAGGAGGGCTGTGGGCTTTAATGTGAATCTCCCTTTTGGGATTACCTATATTGCCTTCTTCAGATCATCATTTACAGTGAGATGGGGGAGACGATGCCTGAACTTCAGAGCTACATATTTAAGCTACATGTGCATCTGACAAAGTACTTACAAATCATTCAATAATAAAGGTGGAACTCAAGCCAGGCCTTCCCAGGTCTAAATCTAGTTTGCTTATTGGTGGACCATGGGAATGGTTAACATGCAGTTACAGTCCAGCAGGAAGATGTACTTGAAACAGATTTCAGTGAGTTTAAGCATGCCTAACTCTTCCAACTTTGGAGTTTATTCAGAATTGGTAGCTTAGAGGTGAAAGAGGCATGATATTCATATTTGATTTCCAAAAACCCTGAGGTATTAACTAGCCTCTTTTCAAAGTTCTGCAAGCACCAACAAGATTCAGCAAGTGTTCAGATTTATCCACTTATTAACATTTTACCTACTATGATAAAATACCTTAGACATTATATCTCATTTTCAGAATGTCCTTGGGGGGAAAATGGAGAAAATGTAGTTATATTACACTTGCAGGCAGTGGAGACCACTGCAATAAAACACTTGCCAATAAAGGTAGATGAATCACATTATACATAGGAGTATTGATTTATACACACACACACACACACACACACACACACACACACACCCCAAATCCCATATATGATTAGCTATATAGTGGCTTGTCGACCATTTTTCAATATTAATTTTCAAGTTCTTAGGCAATTTGGGATTGAATTTAAGAATGACACTATTGTTTATTAACATCCTTTTGTAATAACTTTAAGTCATTTTTTTCTGTTTCAAAGTGACATGCCAGTGATGCATTTTAGGAACTGGATCTTCATGAACTCTGATGTGAACTTTCTGGAGGTTGTGAAGGATAACTTAGCTATCTACAGTCCTTTACTCCTCCTCCCATACAATCCTTCTCACACACTCTGATCCTCCATGAAAAACCTTTTTCAGTCTAGAAAGACCAGATTGGCGGTGACCTCCCCGAGGTCCTTCTCTGTCACCGCTCCAAAAACTTGGAATGACCTGTTGGAAGAGATTCGCCAATTATCCTCACTTGAAGCTTTTAAAAAGGTGACAAAAACCTTTCTCTTCCAGCAGGCCTTCCCTGATTGATAATGTCCAGAACCAATTGAATCCCCCTCTTTTCGTTATTTTTCTTATTTGTGGTTTGTTTTTTAATTTTGATGTATTGTTATGTATTTTTTAAACATCTTTTACTGTTTAATTTTATAGTTGGGAGGGAGGGTTGTGTCGGGGTCTTGTGGGGCTTGTTTTTATTGTTGTATATTGTATTAACTTTGCTGTTACCTGCCTCGATCCTCAAAGCGGAGGAGGCAGGATATAAATAAATAAATAAATAAATAAATATGTTTATTATTATTACTATTATTATTATTATTATTATTATTATTATTATTATTATTATTAGAATCCTTCAGTGTGCCAACACAGCTCTCACTGCAAAGCAGTATCAAATTGAATGAAATCTTAATTTAAAATAGTTAGAATGAAACCACACACATGCTCACACACAATTGTATCTATCTATTTGTCCACCTGTAGTTATGAATGTGATCTGCTAGTCTATAAACCCATGTGACTTAGCAAGGTTGACTGAGATAGTTGAGGAAGTGGTTTATAATATAGTGGATGGATTATTTCTTGTGTGCAATTGCTACTTTTGTTGGCTAGCCCTTGGACTTTCACACTTTGCCATCATAAAGCTCCTTTGTGAGTTTGAATATTTCAAAGTGTCATTGAATCTCTGATTTCCTTCATCAGTAAGAGGTCTATTACTGAACAAGAAATCCATAAGGCAAAACTCATTCATATTTGAAGTGTACTTTGAATTCACTAAATTGAAGGGGTTCTATTATTATGGTTGGTGCTTCTCCAAACAATAGTTAACCCCAAATGGATAGCCTTCACTTCCATAACCTTCAGCTTGACACCACTTTAGTACCTCGGGATCTTGTAAAACATCACATTTTAAAATAACAAGAAAAATGCAAACAGTGCTGTAGAAATGAGTTTTGAATAGAAGGCACATATTCACCAAACATAAGTGCTTTGGAAAACTTTACTGACTAGCATTTTTGAAGGTCGTAAGCGTACAAGTAGTTCAATATAGACATCAAGTCATAGTTTATAGCTATTATTCATAGATTTAATGCATGCTCGTGTATTTTTGGCTTCTTTATGGTCTATAGATGCCAATCCCTTTATGATACTTTGCTTGGCTTCTTTTAAAAATAAAAATAAGATAAAATGGCAGGTTAACTTCAAAATGACACTGCCAGTGATACCGAATATGTATTTTAAAAAAGGATCAGTCATGGCACAGCACTTGTTTCACATGGATAAAGTCCCAGTTCAATCCCTCACTCATTCCTTTGGTCAGTGCAGTCCTAAACCAAAGATAATGTAGGACTATAGAGAGATGGGTTTACGTATTATATTCTCCTACTAGTAGAATGGCTCATGTCTAGGAAGAAAGGGTTTTTCTCTAGCTGATCTGAGAGAGCTTTGCACCAAGCAATCTGCCACATAAGGTGTTCTCTAGTGAAAATCTGTGATCAGAATCAGTGTCCTATGCCACCAGGAAGCAAGCTCCCATATAGAGAAGTTATCATAAGGGAAGCATCTCTAGATAAGTCAAACCAGTCCAGGCCATGCACAAGTAATCCAGGAGGTTCATGGAAGTGCAGGGGCAAGGTTTCAGCCAGTAGTACAAATAACCAGAGCGAAAAGGGTAAGACAAGTCATCAAATGTAGCCAGTCCAGAAGTTAAAAAAATCCCAGGAAAAACATGAGCATAGACATTTGCTGCTGGGAGATTTATAGGTGGCTGTCTCTGGGTGCCAGGTGCTTGATTACTCAGTGCTTCCCATTTAACAGATATTGATTCCAATTATGCTATTCTTCTCTTCATTGGGCTTCAAAGGATGGGTATATCTTTTCAGCATTTATTAAGTCCTGCTGAGGAAAGAGCTCCTAAGTTGCTTCAGCCACTTAGAATTCTGAGAGGAAGACCAAAACAAACAACCAAACATCTGGAACCAGAAACCTCTTGTAATTTAACTCATTTGTGTCAGATTTGTCACATTCCCAGAGCACCAAGGCGGGTGCAGAAAGGATATGATGAGGAATGATTTGTGTTCATGTTTGGCAGGGTTTTGGACTTGATCGCCCCTGTGGTCTCTTCCAACTCTATGATTCTATGAATTTTTCTAGATCCAACTCTTTTCTAACTACAGTGCTATCAAAATGTTAAGCCAAGTTGAGCATGGCTTCCAATAATTTCCAACTCGCCTAGGTTGGAAGGGACTTGAATTCAGCACAGTTTTAACTAGCCTAATGTCAGCTGTGAAAAAACAGAATTGTTAGTCTGGAATCCTTCAGCTGCAACAATTTACCTTCTAAATAGATTGCAAAACTTCCTTGCATTGTTTTTTATAAATACAGCAATTTTTGAAAATCAGAAATGGAGTTCCAGACATTTTTGATGGGCTTTTTGTTTGTTTGTTTGTTTGTTTGTTTTATTTTTGCAGCCTGGGACATAAAGGGGCTTTGAAACCTTCCACAGTTGTCCACTCTGCCCTAAGCTCATTCAAAAGGTGGTCCAACCAAATATGTTTGACACGAACAAGCTTACAATGAATCTCTTGCTTTTCTCCTCAGTTGCAATGGTCCATGCTCTCTCTCCCTGCCCTTCTTTCACTTGATCATGGAGGAAGGCCTCTTTCTTCAGCCCAGATGCCAAACATGCTGGCTCATTTTGCTACAAGAAAAAAACTGCAACAGCTTTAACATTTATACATAAAAGGAATTTCTGTTTCTCCAGGATGTTGCTATGAAAATCTCCATGTGATATGAAAGAATTGACTGATTGATTAGAGAAAATGGCATAAAGGAACTGATGTACATGTCTGGGATAGGGCTTTGTATTGAAATTGAATACTAGAAGAACCATCAATTTCTGTAAATTTAATCAATTTTCTCTCCTCGTAGCTCTCAGCCAGGGTGTCTAGCTAAAATAATCTTTTCTTTTGGTATTAACACAACAATGGCAAAGCTTCCTTAGGCTTTCCTGTGGGAGCCCCGTAAATAATCCCTGGAGTCAAAATAATTGGGACACCATTGGGAAGGAAGAAAACAAAGAAGAAAACCCTTTAAAGATCCTGAGGCTAGAATTAGAGCTACAGATGTATAACAAAACACACTCAGTATGAAAAAATGTTGTAATCCCTGGAGCACAGCAGAACCACAAGTTCAGATACAATATTAAGTATCTGAGAATTGGGCAAGAAAATTGCTAGAGTTCTTGCAGGACAAGGCCAATATGAATTACTGATTATGGAGATGCAATAATAATCCCTTGAGCAAAAGTTAAGCTCTCCGTAGCAAAGAATGCAATTCCTTTTTTCCATCCAAAGGGAATGTTACAAAAAAATGAAGAACAGAATTACATTATCAGGTTTGTCTTGTTCGATTGCAAAACATCTAGTGTTTTGTATACCAGGTGCTGTAGCTATATTTCAGAGGAAGGAACTGGCAAAACCACGTCTGAGTATTCCTTGCTTAAGAAAATTCCATGAAATCCATAGGATCTCCAATAAGTTAACAGGCAACTTGAAGGCACATACACAAATATGGTTCCCTAAAACTGGATAGGATGTAGAAACTGAATGACCCTGGTCCAGTACTGAATTCTCAGCTTTACCTACATCTGAGTAAGTTGTAAAGTTAAAGTCAAGTAGTTTTCTTGGCTTTAAAATAAAATAAAACGTCCTCTTTGAATTGCATGAGGAGGATTTAAAACTTGAAATCCATTTGACTTATCATTTTCATTCCAGTAGAATAAACATTTTATTTCAGCAACAGTTATACGCTTTTCTCTTCTGAGTCTACTTCCAAACTGATTATTGCTCATGTGCTGACCAAATGGCTGTAATAAAGTTGTTGTTGTTGTTGTTGTTATTTATTGCTCATCCCCTTTTTAAAAATTGGGCAGGGGCCACCAGCACATTGCATTCATATTCTATAGATATAAATATAGCTGACAAGGTTTAGCTAACTGATCTGAACTCACAAATCATGCCAACTAAACATAACACACACACACACACACACACACACACACACACTGGTCAATCATGTTTTTATATTGTATGGCTTTTTAAAAAAATGGTACATGAAATATATGCCACTAGTTTTCTTTTGGAAATTTTATCTATGTAGTTTCAGTTGTACTGTGTCTTCAGTTTTATCTCCTCAAACAAAGTGGATGAGCTATGTCTATGAAATGGTTTTGTCTTTCACATGCTTGATGCCTTTATAGAACCATTTTCTTCCTTTGCCCCCCTCTCTTTTCATCAGGGCTACAAACCTTGGCAACTGGGGGGAAATGGAACATCTATTTATAACTGCTATGAGGGAGAATTACAAAATATAAGAATGAACAAATTAGTAACCATTATTTCATTTTACTAACATTAATCTTAGGGTGGGGCAAGCAGAAAATTCACATTAATTCTGGATACTCCAGAAATAATGAATGTTGTATAACAGATAAAGGAGTTTGTGTGACTCAAGCTGCTTCTGTCAAAAGAAATATTATTGATGCTACAATAGATAATCCACCCTAGTCAGTTAATCTCTGCTACAGAAACTGATGTTCAATGATATCAAGAATCACAGACAAATAAGAAAACAGCTGGAGATTAACATGGTTCCATTCAATAGCTATGCAAAAGGAACAGGGATCTGTGATAAGGTATACAGAGTGAAAGCTAAAAACCCAAATAATTGTCTGTTCTGAGATAATTGTGTAAATTTCAAAATGTTTGTTCAGGGAATGTATCAGTGGCTTCATCACTCACATGTAGTGCTCTAAGCAACATACTAGATTGAAAATCAACCTTAACTAACAGTTGTTATTACTATGCAAGTAACAAAAGCATGAGTATAAATAATAACATGAACATTTGAAAACAGATTAAAGCAAAGTCTCTGGCATCAAAAAGCCTAAAGAAGCCAAGTTAACACTAGCAAGAATAAAAATTTAATAATTTAAGTATTTAACAGACTATGCAAGGCAAATGGGACAAAGTTCTCTTAGAAGATGCTAGGAAGAGTTTCCTTGGAAAATGGAAGACTTCTGCTATCTTTACTATGAGTTTCTGACTTCATTATTACAAATGAAGAAATGCAACATATTTCGCAGTGCCATGCCACAGTGCTGCGAGGTACCATCAAATGTACACAGTCCTCAAAGCAGATTCTATGTTGAAAACATCTTGAAATGAGGCACAAGACAGCCATAAGCCTATGTAAGTAGACTGTAAGTATACAACGGGAGCAGCCATCAACCGTTAAAAGAACAAATAGTTTGGATAATGAAGAATCTTGGTTTAAATTTATATTTAATAAATATAATTGAATAGGAAAACACCTTCAGATAGAGGGTACCTCTCTAATGTCCCTTGATACAGAGGACTGTACCCTGTAAGGAAGCAGGCAGGAGACAATTGTTGACCAACCATGAAATAATGAGACTAGACACAAATAAGTGGAATAAACAAGGACCATTTTATTGACCTAAAAATCTATTTAACTGTTTTTGGCCTGGGAGTAAGCAAACTGATAAACAAGGGAGGGAACGACTTGGTGCAGGTCCAGCTGAGGCCTAGATGTCAGTCTATGACACTTTCCCAGCTATCCATTGGGCAAAACACCCTGAAGGCAATCCAGTAATGGACTGGATGAGGGAAAACAAACTCAAGTTGAATCCAGATTTGACGGAGGTACTTGTAATAGGGACCCCTAATCTGGGAATGGAGTTATGCCAGCCAGTTCTGGATGGGGTCACACTTCCCCTGAAGGATTCTGTCTGTAGCTTGTGGGTGCTCCTGGACTCATCGCTTCATCTGACAGCTCAGGTGGACGCGACGGTAAGGAGCACTTGTTATCAGCTTCGACTGATACACTAACTGTGCCCCTTCCTGGAGCAGGGAGAGCTTGAAACAGTTCGGAAACTTCAATTGATACAAAATATGGCAGTCAGGTTGGTTATGGGCTTACCTAGAACTGCCCACATTACATCGGTTCTAAAATCTCTCCACTGGCTGCCTATTAGTTTCCAGGCAAGATACAAGGTGTTGGTTTTAACCTTTAAAGCCCTACATGGCTTGGGTCCTGACTACTTGCGGGAGCGTTTCCTTCCATATAATCCACCTTGTATGCTTCGGTCCTCTGGGAAGAATCTGCTACAACGTAAGAAGACTAGATTTTCAGCAGTGACCCAGAGGTACTTCTCATCAGCACTCCCAGGCTCTGGAATGACCTGCTGGACGGGATCTGTCAGATTGCCACCTTGGAAGCCTTTAAGAAGGCTATTAAAATGGATCTCTTCCAGCAGGCCTTTCCAGACCAGACCAGATCTACTGACTTTCCACCATTACTTTATTGGTACTGGAATGTTTTAAATTTTTCCTGTTAAATTTCTTTTTAGGGATTGATTAATGATTTTATGTTTGGGGGGAGGGTTGGAGGTTATGTGGGTTTTAATTGTATTTTAAATTATATTTGATTTTATCTTGATATTCCTGTAATCCACTTTGATTCTTTTGAGAAAAAGTGGAATTATTATTATTATTATTATTATTATTGTTGTTGTTGTTGTTGTTGTTGTTGTTGGAGATTGGTTGCTACCTCAGCCAGTGTTTTTGGAAGGCCAAAATCTGGAGATCTCCCGCCCAAGCTGCTATGTTTTCTAAGAGGGAGTAAACACCAGAACAGCCCCAAAGGCAGTCACCTTCTCACTCACCCTGGGTAACTTACCCCATGGAGGCAGTTCCAGAGACCCATTCACCATCACAATGGGCTGCCAAGATGTAAAAAAGGTAAAGGTTTCCCCTTGACATGAATGTCTAGTCATAACTGACTGTAGGATGTGGGCTCATCTCTATTAAAAATCTTCTCTTCCTGCTACCTACTGTGGGAAACCTATTTAATGGCACTACCTCAAGCTGTTTGTCTAAGTCCCAGCAGATACAGTATGGGGTAGGAGAAAAAAAAAACTGGTAATATGGGGGGGGGGGGAATCCTACCCAGACTCTTGATGACCAGCAAAGCTCACGCTGCACTGAAAATGGGTGGGTCAGTCACAAAAAGAGAAGACTAGTCACTCAAAGGGGCAACAGGCTTAAATAGCCTTCTCAGTTGCCCCATCAAATGAAACAGCTTAACCAATGAGACCAAACTGCTGTTACCATCTGGCCTCTCTTTATGCAGGCTAACAAAGAGGTCCCCTTCCCTCCATCAGCGTTGTTGTGCAACTCAGCGACCAAGTGGTTGGAGGGCCAACTGAGAATGCAGTGGCCCTGGTCCTCGTAGTGCTTTGTTTATCATAATGGGCCAGCCCTCAAATAGAGGAAGGTTTGTTATTCTAAGAAAGGTTCTTGCCAAGACTGCTGAACAGCCAGAAATGTGCTAGTATGATAAGAATTACAGGCTAATGTGAAACAAATAAAATGAAGAAGAAAAAATTTAAAACTGCCTGCCTCTTTGCAATAATATTCCAATTTGTAATGAGCCGAGCTGAGTGACTAAGAGACCGAATAAAACATTCATATGGTGTGTGATTCATTCACAAACAGATTGATTTCTATGACTCCATTGACTATGTCCTAAGTTTTTTCATGAAAAATGGTTTTAATAAAAGGGACAAGGTCTATGAATACTGAAACCAGAAAATAGCAAAGGAGGCAAAGAAGTTCTTCATGAACATCGACAGTATGAACAGACTGCTATTATGACAACCCCAGCACAGCCATTCAGGATGAAATGCATATTGCTTTAAGCACAAATGTGAGTGATCTATAAAAGTCATTTGCAATGACTGCTGAGCATTCACATTTCAGAAAAAAAAATCCCGGTTTAGAAATGATAAGACCTAATATTACATTTGATAGTTTCCTGTAACAAAATAGGAAAAAGATGAAATAACAATGGCATCTGGCAATGGAGTACACACACACTGCATTATTAAGTATTCAAAGCACTTAATATAGTAACACCAATAATCCTTATAATACTTGTGTAATATGAGTATTAGTATTATTAAATCCATAGTGCTACTATATAAGAATATAACAATCGTTTGCCTGTCCACCCATCCTCTTCCTCCATCCTCTTTATTATGATTATTTCCCCTCTACTCTCACCATTATTACCACTACAACCACCACATACCCGCCAACATTTCACAGATGAAAACTGGGACACATTTGGCCAAGTAACATCAGAGTGTGGTCATGATGGCAAAAGTCATGAATGAGGGCAACCATATAAGCTGGGAGACATTGCAGCCACTTGCTTTGGTCTGACCCTTTTGTCTCTCCTCTCCCCTCTTTTCCTCCCTATTGGGTTAATAGATTTAAAATTACTTTTGTACTTTGATTTTATTTTACAGCAATTGGAGTAAGTGGAAGGTGATGGGAAGAGAGAAAACTGGGACATTTTAAAAGCAGCTGAAAAAGTGGGACAACAGAGGATTAATCAGGACTGTTCTTCCCAAAGCAGGATGTTTGGAATGTATGTCACCACAGCCTTGCCCTGCAGCTCCTTCTTTACAAAGTATAAGAGGCAATGTTTTTCTTTAGAGGGAGCTTCTACCCACAAATCAACACAAAAGAGGCAAAAGAATAAAGTACATTTTCTGGTGCATTAAGGCCAAAAAGAGATGGCGGTAAAGGGGTGGCTTAACACCGCCCCTTTGAGCACTGGGTTGGGGCCGCAGCAACCGCACACTACACCTCCAACTGGAATTTTCCTGATGAAAAAAGAAGTGGCAAAAAGCCATTCCTTTTCGGACTGGGAAAATAGCGCCTTTGCCACCATGGTGGTGGTCTTTCAGCATTTCTGCAGTGCATGTATAAACGGTGCACCATTGAAACACTGTGAATCTACTACATGTGCGGTCAGCCATGTGGCTTCCTGGTGGTGGGCTGCTGTCTGAACCCCGTGCCCCCATGCCACCGGGCTTTATTTGCCAGTTTGTTTTGCCCCTAAACCTATCAAAGGTTTGTCATGATTAACACAAACATTTTGGAGCATTATGAGTGTCAATAGGATCTCTGAATATCCTCCTCCCCTAATCACTTCATGCAGGCAACAGACATGCTAGAAAGCTAGATCATCTAGAATCCAGACCTTTTCTCTAAGACATTTGTTTTCTGTATGTATAGACTTTTTAATATCAATCATTTTCTCTTCTGATATTTGGCAATGTATAATCCAGAAAAAAAATTGTATCATCTCATCATTTTGTATAGACCAGATCCATATTGGTGACTTACAGACTGCCAAAATAAAGCTGCTTCGGGTCTCTTTGGAGGTATGCTATTTAAATGATGCATGGGTCCTAAGAGTCCGGAGGTCGCGCCAAAACCACATTCCATTCCTAAGCACTGGAGTGCAGCTTTGGTGCAGCTTTCGGATTCTTAGGGTGCATGCATCATTTAAACAGCATACCTCCAGAGACCCGAAGCAGCTTTATTTGGGCAGTCTGTAACAGGCCATTGTCAAGTTAGCTTTAAGAATAAACTCTGCATCAAAATACTTTCTTATTCATTTTCATCATCTGATAACTTTCTTTCTTTCTTTCTTTCTCCCTGATGGATGAATCTCCCCAAAAGCAAGAAAGGTGTGAACTCTGGTTAGAAGACTGGCTGAGAAAATACAATAACTGTTCTCTTTAAATTCTTTGTCTGACTCAACACCAAACGTTAATGCTTCACTGCCCCTCTTAGAAACAAAATACCATTGCCTAGTGACTGATTTAAATGGCATTTTGTGACCTTTTCCAGATTCAAAGTAGACATTTTCTGGAGTAAAAGAAGTACCTGGAGTTTTAGTAGGAAGGCTTCGGTTGGAAAGCTTAAGGTTTCATAGGTCCAAATCACACATTAGGCATGAAATTGTGATCAATCTATTTTTGACCCCATCCTACCTCACAACTGAAATGCAGCTGTAGGGATCTGCCAATTTGTTTGACATAAGGGAAAGGAAAAGCTGTTTAACTTTGTTCCCTTATGCCATTTGATATTTCTAATCAAAATCACCACCCCCCACCCCAGGAATGAGAAAAGACAGAATTCAAAGTCATTCTCTTTATAAGTAGTGTATAACCTGGCCTTCTGTGCTTCTCTATGATTTGAAAAGGATGCTGTTAAATAGGAAAGAATTGGAAGGACTGCTTCCCTGCACAAACCACACAATAGTCTTCATACAAAAATTACACAAGAGTTGCATAATGCAAGTACAATGATATTAGCAGTATGTAAAATGTTAAACAAGACAATATTTTGGTGTGTATTTTTTAAGGCTGTACAAGGCTATTGTAGTTCTCTTTACTAGTCTCATCTATTTTTTATTTAGCTTTGTTAGATTAAAAATCAAAACATGTTAGAAATCCTTGATGTAAAGTAAAGAGATAGCCCTATGGATCAGCTAGTGGACTAAATTCTGGGTTTAAAGAACACATAATTTTAAGCTTCTAAATTTGCATTTGGGTTGTTATTATTATTGTTGCATGATCTCTGATGTGATTTATTATCATTATTATCTTCATTAGCATAACCACCATTATTTAGAAACTGTTGATATTTTTTGTGGGTGAAAGATGCCAGCCACAGATGCTGACGAAATGTCAGGAATAAACTCTTCTAGAACATGGCCACATAGCCCAAAAAACCCACAAAAAAGTATGGATGTCGGCCATGAAAGCCTTCAACTTCACATTGTTGATATTTTCTTTATTGATATTTATTTTAATTACTGATGTTTATTTTATTGACATTAAGGTAACCCCCTTTGTTCATATTACTAAAGCAAACTGATCTTCATTCAACTTCCAAATGTGCAACCAGGATTCATGAATTCTGCTTTTGTGGGCGTGATAACAAAGAATGCTAAAAGTGTTATAAAGATTTTTGTTCTGGAGCAGATTAACATAACTATCTTTTTGAAAACTGATGGTTTGACTTGCTTATATACTAGGGCCCGAAGCAAATTGCAAATAACATTTGCAGTGAAGAGGACTTTCAAAACCTGCTTGTGAAATTATATACAGGACTGTTTATCAAGGAAAACAAAGTCAAAAATCTTACTGAATATGCCCGAGCTCTTGGATTGTCCATTATAGTTATGACTCTATTAATTTTATCATTCAGGAAGAATGAAAAATCCAGTTGCACATTTGGAGTGTTTCAGAAATAGAAACTATAGTTCAGCTAACATAATGATGATTATGCCTGGGTCAGTACTGATAAGCAGGTCATTGCAGTGGCCTCAGTCCTGTCTAGATGATTGGTCTTGAAAGACAATGCTGGTGGAATATTGCTTTATGCCATAGCCATTGGCCTATATAATGCCACAATGGTATATCTTTATTTTTTAATACAGTATGTACATGAAACCAAGAAACCAATGAGTCATTCATGGATCTGAGCAGACATGCCTTCATATGTGCACATTGCTCTTTTCTTCCTTTCATTTCCATTCCAGGAATGTTAAGAAACTATTAAATCCAATACTGAAAGCACTGAACGCAGTATGGAGATACTGGGAATAGAAAAAATGGTCTTAAATAGGTCCTGGTTGGGATCACACTCTCCTGAAGGACCAACCATGCAATTTAGGGAGTATCCCAGACTTGGAACTATCTGGAAAGTTCACATAATGGTGGGCAGTAATATGTTTCACCAGTTTACGTTCGTATAACCATTGCCATTCTATCTTGCTCAAGAAGAAGGCATTTGCTCCTTGCCACTGTCATTTTCTGGCCTGGAGGGTGTGAAAAGGCAGGCTCAACTCCATTGGGCCAGGCCTCAATTAAGAAGAAGAACCCTCCCTCCAGTCCATCTGTCTTGGTCCAGGCCTCAGAGGGAGAGAAGAACTGCTTGATCTGATCCCCTTCCCCATCCCCATCACCTTCTCCTTTTGTGTCATGTCTTTTTAGATCGTAAGCCTGAGGGCAAGGAACCATCTAATTAAAATTATTTGTAAGCCGCTCTGAGAGCCTTTAGGGCTGAAGGGCGGGGTATAAATACAATAAATAAATAAATAAATAAATACTACAAGTTGTCCGTGTTCCAGCGACATCTAGGCTATACTACTATACTATATCCCATCTGGGGCTGCAGATAAAGATAGTTTAGAAACTTCAACTAATGGAAAGTGTCAGATTATGTATTGTATCAATTACACAGGTTGTCATTGGATTTTCAGGCCAGATTTAAACTGCTGGCATTGGTCATTAAACCCTAGATTGTTTAATGGTAACTCATAGGCCTGTTACAGACAGCCAAAATAAAGCTGCTTCAAGCCACTTTGGAGATATGGTATTTCAATGATACATGCGTCCTAAGAGTCCAAAGGCTGCACCAAAGCCACGCTCCAGTCCTAAGGACTGGAGTGCAGCTTTGGTGAAGCTTTCAGACTCTTAGGACTCATGGATCATTAAAATACCATACTTCCAAAGTGACTCGAAGCAGCTTTATTTTGGCTGTCTGTAACAGGCCCAAGTTACATGAAAGACCACTTTCACCCATGAACAGGTTCTCAAGTCATATTCAACTGTAGGGGGCAGTGTGCATCTTCATTACTAAGCTCAAGAGCCAGCATTGTCAAAGACAACTCTGTGATCATTTGGCCAGCATGGCTGCACAGAACACTGTTTCCTTCCCACCAAAGTGGTACCTAGTTATTTACTAGTACTTTTACATGCTTTTTAACTGCTAGGCTGGCAGAAACTGAGATTAGTGATGGAAGCTCATTCCATCATATGGCACTTGCGCCTCAACCTGCCAACCTGCTGATCTTGCAATTGTCACAGTTGGAAACTCTTGTCTTGAGCCCACTCATGAGAGCAAGAAAGCTGGTGGGAATGAGAGGGTCTGATTAATAGTGGTGTATCACTTGTTGGACTATGATCCAGCTGATGTCCACCAGACCTTAGCAAAACAAGGCTTCAAGTGATCCTAAAATTCATCTGTTCACTTTGGTCTGTAACCAAGAACGTTACCGCACAGGGGCTCCAAGGAACAGGATGAGAATGGAATGGAAGGGGCCAGGAACAAGTGGGGGACGAGTGGGGGATACATTTTACTGCACACAGAAGTCACTTTTTCATTCCGTTCCCTTCCCTTCCATTCCCAATCCATCCCAGAGGATGTGATTTTTGAGAACTGTTCAGAACAGTTCTCAAAAATCACCTCCTCTGGGATGGATTGGGAATGGAAGGGAAGGGAAAAGAATGAGTGAGGGACTTCTTGTGAGCAGTAAAATGCATCCCCCACTAATTCCGATCCCTTCTGGGCTCCTTTTGGGCCATTCTTGTCCCGTGCCTGGAGTGGTAAGGTCCCAAGTTTCCTTATTGGGTACTACTTTATATATCACACCTCTCTTAATTCATAAATGAGATAATTCATATTATTGCCATTTATAATTGTGGTGGGTTTTGTTTGAATTTTATACACTGCCTTGGAAGGCTTTGTTCTAAGAGGCAGCTTAAAATGGGCAGTTCATCCTTTAGATAAGAGAAACCCTGATTTCCCCCCACTATTATTTCCATATATAAAAAGTTGTACCCATACAATCTCCAGACAATCAAATGAATTTGGGCAAAGGGGGAGGGAAAAAATAAACAGAGAAGAATTAAAGAACTAAGGTAGAAATTCTATGGTCCATTGTATCTAAATATTTTGGGTGCAAAAAATTTGTATATTTCTAAATCTCATCAGGCATTATTCTTCTTGCATCTGAATGACTCACAAAAAGAAAGAAAAACTGTCATAGGCTGCATCCATACTGCAGAAATAATCCAATTTGACACTGATTTCATTGCCATGGAACTGTGGGAATTGAGCTTGTTGTAGCACCAGAGCTCTCTGACATAGAAGGGTACATGTCTCACAAAACTACAATTCCCAGAATTCCATTGCATTGAGCCATGGCATTTAAAATGGTGTCAAATTGGATTATTTCTGCGGTGTGGACACAGCCATAATGAAATTCACCTTTGGAACCCCTTTTTGGTTTTCCAGTTAGATGGTTGAAGAGAAAGGCCAGATTCTAGCAAATTATATCCACAGTACATTGTCTCACAAGCTAATCTCTGCATCATTTCCAATGTAAAATAATTTGACAGGGCTTGGTCCCTCACCACCTGATCTCAAACTCATTGCTGATTTTACTTATGCGCTGCTTACTGAGCATCAGAAGCAGATGCTAAACCCTTCTTATGGCTTTCTAGGTTCTTCCTGTACCTCATAATCCTAGACAGAAGCCTGAAATCTGAACATGACAGCCTTAAAATAATGTCTAACTAACAAATTGTCAGCTGCTCTGATAGCCTTGGCTGAAGAGCGGGGTATAAATAAATTAT
>NC_056526.1:172334428-172472957 GCF_019175285.1 Sceloporus undulatus | reverse complement strand
AATAAATAATATTGAATAAATAATAAATAATAATTATTATTATTATATTGACAAAGAGTGATGGTGGGGCATGGGGAGCAGAACACCTAACATTGCAGGGGGGAAAACAATGTAAAAATTAAAATACCAAAAATAAAAAGAGAGCTAGCAAGCAAGAGGGAGAAAAAAAAGATATGATTTCTTTTTAAATGTGTTTTTAAGAACTCATTAAAAGATAAAGACACAATAAATGCTCTGCATATTTAGTGGTTGGCAAAGTTTTCTGTTGACAATTTACTTATTGTCAGAAGAACTTCAAACCCAGAACTATGTGTGGATTTTGCTTGTTTGAACAATAACAACTCGACTGTTGAAGTGTTGCTTAGATATGAAGCAGGGATGTAGTCAGGATTTAGGAAGGGGGGGGGTCCAGACTAAGTGCCACCATATAATGGGCTTGGGTGCGGCGGTGCAGCAGCACACACCATTCATTTTTTAATGAAGGGGGGGTCCAGACCCCAAGGAACCCCCCCCCCCCCCCCCCCCAGCTACATCCCTGTATGAAGCTATGCTGGATTCAGTTTTCTCATCCTTCTCCTTTCTTTCTCCTCCTTCTCCAGACAGGATGGGATGTCATTTCAGCATAATTTTGTTCCAAAATAAACGGTTTCATTAGTCTCTTCACATGTCTTGATTTGGAAAGCACTGCACCCTGTCAGCAGTGGATTCCTTAATCCTCAAAATCTATACGAAGACAGTTAACATGAAAAATAGAACAACTGCTGATCAGTTATTGGTATGTGTGTGTGTGTAGTGGTTGCTTCGTGTGTGTGTTGTGGTGTGTGTGTGTGTGTGTGTGTAGATATAATATATGAAGAAAATTATCATAATGGCAAGTTGGAGACATGTAAAGCGAGTTTCTGAAATTAAGCAAACTAACTGATAAGCAATCAGAAGGGGTTTTGTGAAATAAACTGCAGGTTGCAAGAACAAACAGGATTTTTCCTTATCTTTCATGCTAAAGTGCTGCAAACACAAACGGACTCATTTTTGCAGACTTCACAACCTGTGTGTTTTTCACCACAGGCAAAACAAACAACAAAAGTAACTAGATCTGGAATGAAAGCCATTTCTTTATTCCAATAGTGCATGCTAAGTATAGTCTAATAGCTGCACATCTACCAGTGATTCATTCATAGCTCTTCCATACTGCAGAAACAAGCAGTTTGACACCACTTTGCCTGTCATGACTCCATCCTGTGGAACCTGGGATTTGTAGTTTAGTGTATTCCACCTGTTCTGTCAGAGAGCTTTGGTACCTTACCAAAATATAAATCCCAGGATGCTGTGGATAGAGTCAGGCAATCAAAATGGTCAGATGCTTTGTTTCTGCACTGTGGATTCACCCTCAGTTTTTTAGTGTTAGTATTGGGCCTGAATTTAAATGCATCTATTTTGTGTAGTATTCATGCACAAAATGTAACTGCATCTATTTCTGCCATATTTGTAGACTCTTCTGTTTTTTCCTCAATTTCCTGTTTTTGTATCATCTAGCTTCATGCAGGGTCCCTGAAGATTTAAAAAGCTTGTATGTTTTTGTGACAGTTTTCTTGGCCCCAGTAAAGATTTCCTCCAGCTATGATCCTTTCTTTTTGCATGGGCCAGCAGTATGGCTTCTCTGGTTTGTTTTAAAAATTGCTAAGATATGAAGACCAGCATCCAGTGATGTACTCTGTGGGATCTACTATTTCTGTTATTGTTGTTGGTTTTGTTGTTGTGTGTTGTGTTGTTTAACTACCCTTGAGTTGACCTCGTGTCATGGTGACCCAGGGATGAGACATCTCCAAGACTCCATCATCACTGCTCTGCTCAGATCTTGCAGTGGGTGTTATGACCTGTAAGTCCTAACGGCACAGATTGTGCCTATATGAAGGGCCATACTTTCCTGCCCAAGAACTAAGATCCAAGACTCTGCCAAGATTTAAGATCGTTGGGGAAACATTTATCTCAATCCCACCACCTTCACTAGCACATACGGTGGGAATGTCAGAGAAGGCCTTGTCTGTGGGCTGATCCAGAATCTGGAACTCCTTTCTAGGGAGCTGTGCTGGCAGCAGATGTCTTATTCTAAGAGGCTTTGGAAACTGATTCTTTAAAAGGAATGGGCTTTTTAAATTTAATCACAACATATATTTTCAACTATATGTGCATTTATTTATATGTATTCTATTTTGTAAGCCATAGTCCTTCTTTGGAATAAGGTGGGCATAAGTGAAGTGATGGATGGATGCATGCATGGATTTTTGCTGTTTCCATGCTGGAGACTCACCTCTTCCTGCATCCTTACATAGATCCAGAGGGATGGGAAACTACTCTGAACAGGTTTCTGGTTTTCTTGGAAGGCTGCAGTAGGGAAAGGAGAGGAGGAAGTTCAAGATCTCATGGAACTGGTATTGAAATATAATCATTTGTCTATAGGAAACCACAAGGACATGAATGCAGTACAACTCTCCTGTGCCATGACTCTTCTAAAGTTTCTTAATCGGTACACAGTTTAATTTGGCTGATATTTTCCAGAGTGGCTGTGTTAGCAGTAGGAAATAATGAACTCGGGAAATAAAAGATCACAAGGCTCTTCTTACTGGAATGCAGTTGTAAGCATGTTTAGTAGCAGATATGGTGAAAGCATATGAGGCTGTTCTGAAAAGGAGGTTACATTTATCGTGATTGTTATATTTCCTGTTATACCAGGGCAGAATAGTGTGAACTAAGGGCCACATGTGGGACCCAGAGCTTTTTTGTGCTCCCAGGGCCTCTCAGTGCTTCCATTTAAAAGAAAAGAAAAGAATATTTTATCTAAATACCCTTATTCCCCAAAGTCCCATTTTTGCTCATTTTGGGAAACCCTACCATTTTTTGGTCTACAAGTATTGTTTTTTTAAATAATTATGGAAATTGACCTTGTTTTTACAAAGCTTTTCCTGAGCCTAAAATATCAGAGGTGGCCACAAATGTGGTGAAAATGTTGTCCCAAGCATTGAATTAGAATTGGGGTGACATGGGGAGCAATGGAAGGATGCCACGCTGTGAAAGCCCCAGATCTATGTGGTCTCCTAACCTCTGGTGGGGGAAACATTATACCCAAGTTTTTTTAAAAAAAATAGTAATCACCTTTACCCAAATTAATGCTGTTGGACTGTTCCCCCCACCCGTTTTGTTCTACAACCCAAACACTGGTTGTGACCCATTTGTTGTTTCCCACCCCCCTGGTGTGAGATGATTTGCTATTCATTCAACATATCAAGAAATGGGGAAGCTGATGTTCTTTGATGGATCTTTTATTTACCCTTTGGACATTCACAAAACTCTGTTAACACAGTAGATACTGCTTGCTGGAAAAGAGGAGTTGGAAAGAAATACAAAGCAATCATAACCTCTGTTCACTAGTTTTCCTTGGAATATACTCTGTAGATTCTACAGAGTAAATTCCAAATTGGCCCATGAATAGAGGTTATCATCATATCCCATTTTCTTTTATGCCATTTTTAATAAACTTAATTTACAGGGCAAAGCGTGCAAGAAGAAAAACTAATATTTGGAAGTAATGAACTGAAAACTTACCATCTCTTCATTATATCTTATGGGCTATTATTATGTTAATCAGAATGGGGATGCTACAAACCCATTATTATGTGGTGGAACTTTCCAAGGGAATCACTTCTTGGAGAAGGACTTGAAAGTTTCCTTCGTGGTCTCAGCTTTGATGACTCGTTGAAATTTAAGGTCACCAAACAGCCATCGTCTTGGATATTTTCCATGTGTCATTCATAGCTCTGATAGCTCATAAGAGAAAGAAGGCTGAAAGGTCACTGAAACTGAACAAGAAGAGTTTGTAACTTGGAAGATAGGTAGAAGACAGGATGATAGATGAGAAATCAGAAAGTTCAAATCAAAGCCAATCATAAGTTAAAATCATAAGCCAGGCAACAGTATAAATATACCTATATTTAGGAACTATTAAGGCAATGAATGATCCATGCTGCCTTCTTTAATGCAGGAATATATTTCCGTCAAGTACAAAGAAAATAGTTTAAAAAAAGACTTACATTCAAGGCAACATACACTGAAACAGGGACAATATATATGAAGGCCAAACACATTTCTGCTTTTAATTTATGTTTGTAACAGATGAAACTGATTATTACTCCAAAACCTGAAAAAGTTACCTTATGGGGTTATTGACTGCAGAAGTGCCCGCACAACACATGTCCAGTATGCAAAGTTCTTTTTTCCCTGTCAGGCCCGGTGACCTGAAGAGTATCAGGCATAGCTTCATAGATTGTGTCCATTAAGGGAAGTTCAATAATGGAGTCTCTTTATATCAATAGGCCATCATAGGTGAGACAATATTTCTTGATCCTATAAACTTCAGGCTTCCTAATGGAGATTCTGCTCTCATTGGCTGTGGTGAACTTTCTCTTGCTTGCCTTGCATCAACTGTGTCTTCATATTAAGAAGATCAAGCAAAGCTTGGATGTTACTTTTTTAAAGTTTTTTTTCCTATTACTTATGTGTTGTTATGCTTCAAGTAAAGTATGACTTTTACAGGGTTTTCATGGCTAGATTTCATCAAAGGAAGTTTGTCATTGCTGTTTTCTAAGGATGAGAGAGTGTGACGTGCCCAGGTCACCAAGTGGGTTCCCATGGCTGATCAGGGATTCAAACCTGATTTCTCCAGTCCTTGACTAACTCTCAGAACAGCTATACTATACTGGCTCCTGACTGTAATGGTTTTTAAAATTAGTCCATTCCATTGTTTTTGAAGTAACAACAGTATAACAAAGCCCACTTTCAAAATAGCATAATAAGTGTATAGCAAATTATTTATTGGTGTCACAAGCAATAGGTTTAATTAGTTTCAAAAAGGGAATTTTAAAGGTATTTGATAGGTATTCCAAGTTTTCCTATTCTCTCTATAATCCCAAGATTTTTTTCTCATCAAAGAGGAACAAAAGTATAGAAAGAAATGTGAGCAGAATAGGAAGTAGGACATGAGTTGTTGTTCATCATGTAATGTTAATGACAATGTAACCCATCACTTCCAGCTCTGCAGCTCAGATTAAAATCTGACTTCTCTCCTTTGATCTTGGCTTAATCCAAAAATTCATATTCTAGGTTAAATTAATAATAATAATAATAATAATAATAATAATAATAATAATAATTTATTTCTATCCCGCTTTTTTGCGCCAGCAATCAAAGAAGTGTACAACAGGTTAAAATGCATCAATATATCATAGTGTCCCCCCCCTTAGAACAAGATTAAACCTTATAAGATTAAAAACTACATATTAAAATCCAACTAATCCAAATAATATAATCTGGGCAGAGTTTCACAGATGGGAAGTCTATTCATGGCCAAGTATTTTATTCCGGAAAGGTCTCCAAAAGAATGTTCGTAATGGCTTTTTAAAGCTCTCTAGATTTAATAGAACAGATCTTGTCCGGCAGGCCCATTCCATAAGTTGGGAGGCGGTTGCAGAAAAGTCCTCGGGGAGGTCCATCAACCTGGTCTTTAAGGTATGATTAAATTCCTCCCAGAGGACCAAGTGTACGGTGCGGATTGTATGGAAAGAGGCAATCTCTTAGATAGGTTGGGCCCAAGCCATGTAGGGCTTTAAAGATGATAAGCAACAGCTTGTGTGTCCGGAATTAATAGGCAGAATTGTCCAATGCATTCTGTTTCCAGAAAAAATTGCTTAGGAGCTCAATGTATAACTTTATTCCTCACACTTACATAGAGTAAGCAAACTGGACATGGTGGACATAAGTAAGCCAGTGTAGTTTAGCTTTTCACAAAACAACAGTTGTGTGTATTTCCTCATTTTGTTCTGATTTATACCTCAGTTTTTCCCCAACATCAATATTGTTCCAACATCAATATAGAAGGCTTCTGTAACAGAGAATTACGTGTGGCTCTCGGTATCCCGGATTCTTATCACAGAATTCAAGCATCCACATTTGAAAATAATTGTTTTAAATCCCAGAAAGAAATCCTTGATTGCCATTTTATTTAAGACACACCATTTACTATGCCACTGGCATTTAATGGGAACATGAGCATCCACGGATTTTGGTATCCACAGGGGATTTTGCAATCCAACCCCAACAGATAGCAAGGGGCTCACTGTATATAAATTTTTTCAATATAAGAGGGCCAACGCTAGTGCAGTTTTTTTGACGGCTATTTGTCAGGAGTTCATATGAGATTAATTTCTTCACATATCTATTGCATCTGGAGAAGTGTATGGCCGGACATGACCAAGTGTTATTTCTCTTTCATACTTGAATACTGACCTGTAGATATAAAGTCTGTCATTATGGAAAGGTAGTTCTGTAAGGTAATGGGGATCACTCTATTAAAAAGTGGTTGAACGGAACCCATATTTATAACCTTGTTAAATCTTACCTAAACCTGTAAGAAGGGTTTTAAGTTACCTTCCATGTCATAATTTTAACATAGATTCTTTATGGAAACAAAGAAGATACAGCTTTCCCATTAAAGTGGATTTCTACCAGCTCCCTGCCACTCACTTTCATATCTAATTCAGGATTAGATATATTATGTCTTTTTTTTTTAAAGTTTATAATATCCTTCTATTTTTCTTTTACTTGAAAGATAAATACAATTTCAAGGACTTGGAATTTTAAGCAATTCTGTTAAGTGGGAGAGAGTCGCATTTAGCATATAAATCCTTATAATCTTTATTCGCAGGCTGTTGTCTACCCACTCCCCCCCCCCCACTCACACTTTTGGTGAGTTATAAGTGTTCACAAAGAAGATATCTCCCCCTCCCACCACCAACTGTGTGTTGTTTGGCAAATTGATTGTAACTTTGAAGCCCTTCAAACAACACAAAAGTGAGAAGAATTATGAAGAGTTAGTTATTTTTTTGCTGCATGAAAAAGGGGAGAAGCTTTAGCTCAGCAAGTTTTATAATATTTCATTTGATTCTTTCGAATGCAAAATTGGAGAGATACACTTGCTTGGCATTGTGCGGCACCACTAAATGGCTTAAAATACCAACAGGAACTACGTGGAAAAGTGTACATATGTCCAGTAATTAAAATTGACTGTTTTTCACCTTTTTAGTTATACTATACCAACAGTCAACCCTAGTTGGACACCCCAAAATGAGAACCAACACCATTTTATGGATGTTTGTGGATTTAAAGCTTCTGGCTGCTGAAATTAGGGTGGGCAACTCAGTGTACTATGGTTGATCTCCCTATCTAGGATTCTAAAATCCAAAGTACTCCAAAATCCAAAATTGTCCACATGGGTGGCTGAGATATCTTTGCTTTCTCATGGTTCAATGTCAACAAACATTGTTTCATGAACAAAATTACTAAAATTTTGTATAAACTACCTTCAAGCTGTTTTATATAAGATGTATATGAATATAAATGAATTTCATGTTTTAATTGTGGTCCCACCCCCTCAAAGATATCTCATTATATATGCAAATATTCCAAAATCCAAACATTTCTGGTCCCAAGCATTTCAGATAAGGGAATCTCAGCTTATAGCCTTTTGTTACTTGTGTATAGTGTTGCCTGCTGCCAGCTTCATTTGTATTCTTTCTATATTATGCTACCAAATTTAAAGCAACTCACAAACCATTTCATTAACACAAGTAATATATATCTGATTGACATGTGACAAGTAGCGTTGGAACAGAGAGTTTTTCTGTGGTGCCAGTTTTGCTAAATTCCAGACCTGTTACACTGTGCGATGTTAGCACACACATTTAATATATTATCAACGTTATGTGTTTACTCCTACTGAATTTAAATCTTGTTCATCTTCCTATAAATTCTTAACATTGTTTTACTGCTCTGGGCCCTGCCCTTGACACCAACTACCCTTGATTACCAGTAAATAGACTATCGTAAATGGCAGAGAAAAGCACAACAAACATTAATATACTTTGTATATTAGATTATAGCAAAGAACACAAAATGAAACAAGGGATGGATTAATTAACATCTTGTTGATATTAATACTTGTTTGGGGAAAACAGGGATTTAGGGCCAATTTTTATATATACATTGGGTGTACTGTTCTATGGAATGGTGATATTCAGAAATGTTTTGATCTGTTCACCAAGCCAAGAACCACATCAGAACATTTAAGGAGGTTAAAGCTGGTGGATAATTAGGTAAAGACATTATCTGAAGGCTGACAAAGCACAAAGTTTCGCAGCAACTTATGCAGAGGTCCAGGGACTAAAGATTCAGGATGAAAGTGGCCAACTGGGCACTGGCACAGATGTGGTTAACATGGGTAGTTGGTGTCAAGGGGCAGGCGGTGTCTGGGTGCCAGCCAGCAGCGGTTGAGTGCCTAGCAGAACTGTTGCATAAGGAGAGACTTGATGCTTCTTAACTCAACACAGAAAAGGTACATTAAAACGTGTGTGTGTGTATGAGCCTCAAGTCGTTTCTGACTTATGGCAAATCTAAGGTGAACCTATCGCACGGTTTTTCTTGACATGTTTCTTCAGAGAGGGTTTGTTGCCACTGCCCTCTTCTGAGGTTTATTTCACGACGCAAGAGCTTCTTATGGCTTTCTAGGTTCTTCCTGTACCTCATAATCCTAGACAGCAGCCTGAAATCTGAGCATGACAGCCTTAAAATAATGTCTAACTAACAAATTGTAAGCTGCTCTGATAGCCTTGGCTGAAGAGCAGGGTATAAATAAATAAATAAATAATAATAATAATAATAATAATAATAATAATAATAATAATAATAATAATTATTGACAAAGAGTGATGGTGGGGCATGGGGAGCAGAACACCTAACAATTGCAGGGGGGAAAAACAATGTAAAAATTAAAAATACCAAAAATAAAAAAGAGAGCTAGCAAGCAAGAGAGGGAGAAAAAAAGATATGATTTCTTTTTAAATGTGTTTTAAGAACTCATTAAAAGATAAAGACTACAATAAATGCTCTGCATATTCTAGTGGTTGGCAAAGTGTTCTGTTGAGCAATTTACATTATTGTCAGGAAAGAACTTCAAAACCCAGAACTATGGGATTTGATTTTGCTTGTTTGAACAATAACAACTCGACTGTTGAAGTGTTGCTTAGATATGAAGCAGGGATGTAGCTAGGATTTTAGGAAGGGGGGGGGTCCAGACTAAGTGCCACCATTATAATGGGGCTTGGGTGCGGTGGTGCAGCAGCACACACCATTCATTTTTTTAATGGAAGGGGGGGGGGTCCGGACCCCAAGGACCCCCCCCCCCCCCAGCTACATCCCTGTATGAAGCTATGCTGGATTCAGTTTTCTCATCCTTCTCCCTTTCTTTCTCCCTTCCTTCTCTCAGACAGGATGGGATGTCATTTCAGCATTAATTTTGTTCCAAAATAAACGGTTCATTAGCTCTTCACATGTCTTGATTTGGAAAGCACTGCACCCTGTCAGCATGGATTCCTTGATCCTCAAAATCTATACGAAGACAGTTAACATGATAAATAGAACAACTGCTGATCAGTTATGGTATGTGTGTGTGTGTGTGTGTGTGTATGTAAGTGGTTGCTTCATATGTGTATATATATGTATAAGAAGAAAGTTATCATAATGGCAGAGTTGGAGACATGTAAAGCCAGTTTCTGAAATTAAGCAAACTAACTGATAAGCAATCAGAAGGAGTTTTGTGAAATAAACTGCAGGTTTGCAAGAACAAACAGGATTTTTCCTTATTCTTTCATGCTAAACGCTGCAAACACAGACTCATTTTTGCAGACTTCACAACCTGTGTGTTTCACCACAGGCAAAACAAACAAACAAAAAGTAACTAGATCTGGAAATGGAAACCCATTTCTTTATTCCAATATGTATGGCTAAGTATAGTCTAATACCTGCACATCTACCAGTGATTCATTCACAGCTCTTCCATACTGCAGAAACAAAGCAGTTTGACACCACTTTACCTGTCATGACTCCATCCTGTGGAATCTGGGATTTGTAGTTTAGTGAGGTATTCCACCTGTTCTGTCAGAGAGCTTTGGTACCTTACCAAAATATAAATCCCAGGATTCTGTAGGATAGAGTCATGGCAATCAAAATGGTGTCAGAATGCTTTGTTTCTGCACTGTGGATTCACCCTCAATTTTTAGTGTTAGTATTGGGCCTGAATTTAAATGCATCTATTTTGTGTAGTTATTCATGCACAAAATTTAACTGCATCTATTTCTGCCATATTTGTAGACTCTTTTGTTTTTTCCTCAATTTCCTGTTTTTGTATCATCTAGCTTCATGCAGTGTCCCTGAAGATTTCAAAAGCTTGTATGTTTTTGTGACATGTTTCTTGGCCCCAATAAAGATTTCCTCCAGCTATTGATCCCCTCCTTTTTGCATGGGCCAGCAGTATGGCTCTCTTGGTTTTGTTTTAAAAATTGCTAGGATATGAAGACCAGCATCCAGTGATGTACATCTGTGGGATCTTTCTTCTACCTATTTCTGATATATATATATATATATATATATATATATATATATATTTGTTGTTAACTGCCCTTGAGTTGACCTTGTGTCATGGTGACCCTATGGTTGAGACATCTCCAAGACTCCATCATTCACAGCTCTGCTCAGATCTTGCAGTGGTGGTTATGACTTGTAAAGTCCTAACGGGCACAGATTGTGCCTATATGAAGGGCCATATCTTTCCTGCCCAAGATCTAAGATCCAAGACTCTGCCCAAGATTTAAGATCTTTGGGGAAAACATTTATCTCAATCCTACCACCTTCACTAGCACATATGGTGGGAATGTCAGAGAAGGCCTTGTCTGTGGGCTGATCCCAGAATCTGGAACTCCCTTTTCTAGGGAGGCTGTGCTGGCAGTAGATGTCTTATTCTAAGAGGCTTTGGAGAACTGATTCTTTAAAAGGAATGGGACTTTTAAAAATTTAATCACAACATATATTTTCAACTATATGTGCATTTATTTATAATGTATTCTATTTTGTAAGCTGCCATTAGTCCTTCTTTGGAATAAAGGCGGGGCATAAGTGAAGTGATGGATGGATGCATGCATGGATTTTGCTGTTTCCATGCTGAGACTCACCTCTTCCTGCATCCTTACATGAATCCAGAGGGATGGGAAACTATCTGGAACAGGTTCTGGTTTTCTTGGAAGGCTGCAGTAGGGAAAGGAGAGGAGGAAAGTTCAAGATCTCATGGAACTGGATATTGAAATATAATCATTTGTCTATAGGAAACCCACAAGGACATGAATGCAGTACAACTCTCCTGTACCATGACTCTTTTAAAGTTCTTAATAGGTACACAGTTTAATTTTTGCTGATATTTTCCAGAGTGGCTGTGTATGCAGTAGGAATATAATGAACTCGAGAAATTAAAAATCACAAGGCTTCTTCTTACTGGAATGCAATTGTAAGCATGTTTAGTGGCAGATATGATGAAAGCATATGAGGCTGTTCTGAAAAGGAGGTTACATTTATCTGATTTGTTATATTTCCTGTTATACCAGGGGCAGAAATAGTGTGGACTATGGGCCACATGTGGGACCCAGAGGCTTTTTGTTTCTCCCAGGGCCTCTCAGTGCTTCCATTTAAAAGAAAAGAAAAGAAAATATTTTATCTAAATACCCTTATTCCCCAAAGTCCCCTTGGTGGTATAGAGGGCATTTTTGCCTCATTTTGGGAAACCCATACCATTTTTGGTCTAGAAGTAGTTGTTTTTTTAAATAAAATTATCTGGAAATTGACCTTGTTTTTACAAAAGGCTTTTCCTGAGCCTAAAATGTATCAGAGGTGGCCACAAATGTGGTGAAAATGTTGTCCCAAGCACTGAATTAGAATTGGGGTGACATGGGGAGCAATGGAAGGGATACCACGCTATGAAAGCCCCCAGGAGTCTAATGTGGTTCCTAACCTCTGTTGGGGGAGAACATTATACCCAATTCTTTTTTTAAAAAAAATATTACATCACCTTTACCCAAAATTAATGCTGTTTGAACTGTTCCCAGTCACCACTCTTCCTGGTGATGATGGGATTTGCTATTCATTCAACATATCCAAAAGAAAATGAGGAAAGCTGATGTCTTTGCATGGATCTTTTATTTTACACCTTTTGAGAGCATTCACAAAACTCTGTTTAACACAGTAGATACTGCTTGCTGGAAAAGAGGAGTTGGAAAGAAATACAAAGCAATCATAACCTCTGTTCACTAGTTTCCTTGGAATATACTCTGTAGATTCTACAGAGTAAATTCCAAATTGGCCCATGCATAGAGGTTATCATCATATCCCATTTTCTTTTATGCCATTTTTCATAAACTTTAATTTACAGGGCAAAGCGTGCAAGAAGAAAAACTAATATTTGGAAGTAATGAACTGAAAACGTTTACCATCTCTTCATTATATTCTTATGGGCTATTATTATGTTAATCAGAATGGGGGATGCTACAAACCCATTATTATGTGGTGGAACTTTCCAGAGGGAATCACTTCTTGGAGAAGGACTTGATAAGGTTTCCTTCGTGGTCTCAGCTTTGATGACTCGTTGAAATTTAAGGTCACCGAACAGCCATCGTCTTGGATATTTTCCATGTGTCATTCATAGCTCTGATAGCTCATAAGAGAATAGAAGGCTGAAAGGTCACTGAAAACTGAACAAGAAGAGTTTTGTAACTTGGAAGATAGGTAGAAGACAGGATGATAGATGAGAAATCAGAAAGTTCAAATCATAAGCCAATCATAAGTTAAAATCATAAGCCAATGCAACAGTATAAATATACCTATATTTAGGAAACTATTAAGGCAATGAATGATCCATGCTGCCTTCTTTAATGCAAGGAATATATTTCCGTCAAAGTTACAAAGAAAATAGTTTGAAAACAAGACTTACATTCAAGGCAACACCATACACTGAAACAGGGACAATATATATGAAGGCCAAACACATTTTCTGCTTTTAATTTATGTTTGTAACAGATGAAACTGATATATTTACTCCAAAACCTGAAAAAGTTACCTTATGGGGTTATTGACTGCAGAATGCACCAGCACACATGTCCAGTATGCAACGTTCTATTTTTTCCCTGTCAGGCCCTGTGACCTGAAGAGTATCAGGCATAGCTTCAATAGATTGTGTCCAATGAAGGGAAGTTCAATAATGGAGTCTCTTTATATCAATAGGCCATCATAGGTGAGACAATATTTCTTGATTCCTATAAAATCTTCAGGCTTCCTAATGGAGATTCTGCTCTCATTGGCTGTGGTGAACTTTCACCTTGCTTGCCTTGCATCAACCTGTGTCTTCATATTAAGAAGAATCAAGCAAAGCTTGGATAGTTACTTTTTTAAAGTATTTTTTTCCTATTACTTATTTGTTGTTATAAGCCTTCAAGTAAAGTATGACTTTTACAGGGTTTCCATGGCTAGATTTCATCAAAGGAAGTTTGTCATTGCTGTTTTCTAAGGATGAGAGAGTGTGACGTGCCCCAGGTCACCAAGTGGGTTCCCATGGCTGATCAGGGATTCAAACCCTGATTTCTTCCAGTCCTTGACCTACTCTCAGAACAGCTATACTATACTGTCTCCTGTTACTTGTTAATGGTTTTTAAAATTAGTCCATTTCCATTGTTTTTGAAGTAACAACAGTATAACAAAGTCCACTTTCAAAAATAGCATAATAAGTGATAGCAAAATTACTTTATTGGTGTCACAAGCAATAGGTTTTAATTAGTTTCAAAAAGTTTACTTTAAAGGGAATTTTTAAAGGTATTTTGATAGGGTATTTCCAAGTTTTACCCTATTCTCTTATCAATCCCAAAGATTTTTTTCTCATCAAAAGAGGAACAAAAAGTAATAAGAAAGAAATGAGCAGAATAGGAAGTAAGGGAATGAGTTGTTTTCATCATTGTAATGATTAATGACAATGTAACCCATCACTTCCAAGCTCTGCAGCTCAGATTAAGAAATCTGACTTCTCTCCTTTGATCTTGCTTAATCCAAAAATTCAATATTCTATGTTAAAATAATAATAATAATAATAATAATAATAATAATAATAATAATAATATTTCTATCCCGCTTTTGGCCAGGCAATCAAAGAAGTGTACAACAAGTTAAAATGCATCAATATATACATAGTGTCCCCCCTTAGAACAAGATTAAACCTTATAAGATTAAAAACTACATATTAAAATCCAACTAATCCAAATAATAATCATCATGGGCAGAGTTCACTAGATGGGAAGTCTTATTCATGGCCAAGTATTTTATTCCGGAAAGGTCTGCCAAAAGAGATATGTCTTAATGGCTTTTTTAAAGCTCTCTAGATTGGTAATTAGACAGATCTTGTCCGGCAGGCCATTCCATAAGTTGGGAGCGGTTGCAGAAAATGTCCTCTGGGAGGTCGCCATCAACCTGGTCTTTAAGGGATGTAGTAAATTCCTCCCAGAGGACCTAAGTGTACGGGGCGGATTGTATGGAAGCAGGCAATCCCTTACATAGGTTGGGCCCAAGCCATGTAGGGCTTTAAAGATGATAAGCAACAGCTTGTATTGTGCCCGGAAATTAATAGGCAGAATTGTCCAATGCAATTCTGTTTCCAGAAAAAATTGCTTAGGAGCTCATATGTATAACTTTATTTCCTCACACTTACTAGATAGTAAGCAAACTGGATATGGTGACATAAGTAAGCCAGTGTAGTTTAGCTTTTCAACAAAACAACAGTTGTGTGATTCTCATTTTGTTCTGATTTATACCTCATTTTTCTCCCAACATCAATATTGTTACAACATCAATATTAGAAGGCTTCTGTAACAGAGAATTACAGTTGGCTCTCTGTATCCACGGATTCTTATACACAGATTCAAACATCCACAGTTTGAAAATATTTTTTTTAAAATCCCAGAAAGCAATCCTTGAATTTGCCATTTTATTTAAGACACACCATTTTACTATGCCACTGCATTTAATGGAACATGAACATCCACTGATTTTGGTATCCACAGGGGATTTTGCAACCAAACCCCAACAGATAGCAAGGGCTCACTGTATATAAGATTTTTTCAATATAAGAGGGCCAACGCTAGTGCAGTTTTTTGAACTGCTATTTGTCAGGGAGTTCATATGATGATTAATTTCTTCACATATCATATTGCATCTGGAGAAGTGTATGGCCTGAGCATGACCAATGTTTATTTCTCTTTTCATACTTGAATACTGACCTGTAGATATAATAGTCTGTCATTATGGAAAGTAGTTCTGTAAGGTAATGGGGATCACTCTATTAAAAAGTTGTTGAACGGAACCCATATTTTATAACCTTGTTTAAATCGTACCTAAACCTGTAAGAAGGATTTTAAGTTACCTTCCATGTCATAATTTTAAACATAGATTCTTTATGGAAACAAAGAAGATACTAGCTTTCTCACATTAAAGTGGATTTCTACCAGCTCCCTGCCACTCACTTTCATATCTAATTCAGGATTAGATATATGATTTCTTTTTTTTTAAGTTTAATATCCTTTCTATTTTCTTTTACTTGAAAGATAATACAATTTCAAGGACTTTGAATTTTAAGCAATTCTGTAAGTGGGAGAGAGTCGCATTTAGCATTATAAATCCTTATAATCTTTATTCGCATGCTGTTCTACCCACCCCCCCCCCCACTCACACTTTTGGTGAGTTATAAGTTTCACAAAGAAGAATATCTCCCCCTCCCACCACCACTGTTGTTTGTTTGGCAAATTGATTGTAACTTTGAAGCCCTTCAACAAACACAAAAAGGTAGAAGAATTATGAAGTAGTTAAGTGTATTTTGCTGCAATAAAAAAGGGGGAGAGCTTTTAGCTCAGCAGTTTATATATATTTCATTTTGATTCTTTCGAATGCAAAATTGGAGAGATAACACTTGCTTGGCATTGTGCGGCAACCACTAAGATGGCTTAAAATACCAACAAGAACTACTTGGGAAAAGTGTATATATGTCAGTATTATAAATTGACTGTTCTTTCACCTTTGTTAGTTATTACTATACCCACAGTCAACTCCTATTTGGACACCCCAAAAATGAGAACCAACACCATTTTATGGATGGTTGTGGATTTTTAAAGCTTCTGCTGCTGAAATTAGGGTTGGGCAACTCAGTGTACTACTGGTTGAGTCTCCCTTATCTAGGATTCTAAAATCCAAAGTACTCCAAAATCCAAAATTGTCCACATGGGTGGCTGAGATATCTTTGCTTTCTCATGGTTCAATGTCAACAAACATTGTTTCATGAACAAAATTACTAAAAATTTTGTATATAAAACTACCTTCAAGCTGTTTATATAAGATGTATATGAAATATAAATGAATTTCATGTTTTAATTTGGGTCCCATCTCAAAGATATCTCATTATGTATATGCAAATATTCCAAAATCCCAAACATTTCTGGTCCCAAGCATTTCAGATAAGGGAATCTCAGCCTATACTAGCCTTTTGTACGTGTGTATGTGTTTGCCTGCTCAGTTCATTTTATTCTTTCTTTCTATATTAATCTACCAAATTTATAAGCAACTCACAAACCATTTGAATAACTACAAGTAAATATATATTGAGTGACATGTGACAAGTAGCTTTGGAAACAGAGATTTTTCTGTGGTGCCATTTTTGCTAAATTCCAGACCTTTTACACTGTGCCAGTTACACACACATGTAAATTATATTATCAACGTTATGTGTTTTACTCCTACTGAATTTTAAATCTGTTTTCATTCTTCCTGTAAATTCTTTAACAGTTTTTTTACTGCTCTGCCCTTGACACCAACTACCCGTGATTAACAGTTAAACAGAATATCTGTAAATGCAGAGAAAAGCACAAACAAACATATAACAAAAGCATTAATATACTTTTGTATGTTAGACTATAGCAAAGAACACAAAATGAAACAAGGGATTGATTAATTAACATCTTGTTGATATTAATACTTTGTTGGGGAAAACAATTGGATTTAGGGCCATATTTTTAATATATACATTGGGTGTACTGTTCTATGGAAATGGGGATATTCAGAAATGTTTTGATCTGTTCACCAAGCCAAGAACCACATCAGAACATTTAAGGAGGTTAAAGCTGGTGGATAATTAAGGGAAAGACATTATCTGAAGCTGACAAAGCACAAAGTTTCACAGCATACTTATGCAGAGGTCCAGGGACTAAAGATTCAGGATGAAAGTGGCCAACTGGGCACTGGCACAAGTGTGGTTAATCATGGGTAGTTGGTGTCAAGGGCAGAGCTGTGTCTGGGTGCCAGCCAGCAGCTGTTGTAGTGCCTAGCAGAACTGTTGCATAAGGAGAGACTTGATGCTTCTTTACTCAACATCAGGAAAAGGTAGTTCCACTACATTAAAACGTGTGTGTGTTATGAGCCTTCAAGTCATTTCTGACTTATGGCAAATCTAAGGTGAACCTATCGCAAGGTTTTCTTGACATGTTTCTTCAGAGAGGGTTTGCCACTGCCATCCTCTGAGGCTAAGAGACTGGGATTTGCCAAAGGTTATGCTAGCATAAAGTCCTAAAAGGATTCAAGTGTCTGTTCATATTTTCACATTAGTCCGGGAAGTAAGATAATTTGTGTTCCTATACGAGAACTCAAATAGAATGAGAACTGAGTTTATTCAGCCTGCCCAGCTGAGAGTGTCTGCCTTTGATGTATCCATTTGATTTAACTTATAGTTGCATAATTGGTTTAAACTGGAATGAGAAATTGGAGTATATAACAAGATATTTAAAGTAGAAGACACTAGTGTTTGATTGTCAGAATGGTGTATGTACATGCTCCTTTTTTATTTCTTTCAGTTTTTTTGGATTTGAGCCTCCACTCAAACCTTTTCCCCTGATCCTTCACATAGTGAAAGAAATGTGTGCTTTTTGAACTCAGGAATTCTATTTCTATGGAGGAATACAGACTGCCCAAAAAGGGCAGTCTACCACTGCCCTGGTTTGCTCTGTGAGGGAGCCGCAGCAGCCAAACCGCACGGCTCTGTCACGGAACAAAAAGAACCCACAAAAAGTGGGTTCTTCTTGCTGCGCCTTTGTGAGGCTGCAATAATGGCGCTAGGCATCCATCACATCAAAATGGCAGCTTCTGTGTGTACAGGGCACCGCCATTTTGATGCCCCTGTCACGTGCTAGGGGTGAGATCAATATGGACGGTGTGTCCTCGGCCAACCCCTAGCATGTGATGGAGGCACCACAAAGGCTCATCTAAATCGGGCTATTGACAGATCTATGATGTTCAAAAATGATTTAGCTAAATCTTGGAATAGAGCAAGGCATAAAAATTGTGTAGTTATTAGCATACCTTTGGGGAGTCCACCAGCTTCCCAAATATGTTGGTACCCCTTCTCCCATTTTACCATCTATAAAAGAAGTTATTTTTTCATGTGCAAAACACACATAAATTCTTTAAAAGCTGTAGACCTCAGGAGAAGACTTGTCACCCTGAAACAGGAAAAACAACAAAACAGAATGCCCTGAATGGTGACAAGAAACAATGTGTTGTCAGTTCTTACTGTCAAAAATGTTGGCCATGGCAATATGGTGTAGCCTCCAGAGCTCCAAATGGGGTGGTTTGGCTGGGTTCCAGAGCACTGACTAGATAAAATATCCAATACTTTGGAAAGAGGAGTTTGGGTTAAGAAATGGAAGATCACTATTTATATTCAGTATGGATGACATATTTGTATATATATATATATATATGCTAACATCATAAAAGGAACAGGAATACAAGAGAAAAATTTGCTAAATATAGATCAAAAGTAGATAAATCCTTTAAAATTGTTAAGGCCCAAAAAATATTGCAAAATCAGTTTGAATTAAGCCCCAAATTTTATTTCATGAGTTTTGCTCCACCATGAAAGGTGGAATCAAGTGGGTTTCACAAGGGAGGAAGTTTGAAAGTTTAGGCCACATCACTAAAAAGGACCACATCATGTGAATTTGATTCCCAACACCAAAGGAGCACCATAAAGCCGCAGCACTGCAGCTATCGCACCCTTTACAGGGCTCAAAAAGAACCCACTTTTTGCAGCCCTTTTTTGCGGCCTGAAGAGGCCAAATCAGTGCCATGGTGTGCGGTTGCCACAACCCTGATCTGGTGGTAAAAGGGGTGGCTGGAGGCCGCTCCTTTAGGGCTGTCTGCACAGCCCCTTAATCACATAGTCTTTTTGCTGAAGTGGGGAAGTACCATCACACATTCTTGGCTAACACACCAGATCAGACCTTTCTTGAAACTCCTTCCTTTCTGGTCTCTGCTCAACTAGATGACCCTTATCATCACTTCCAACTCTATGATATTATAATTCAATGAGTCAAAAGGCATGATCACAAAAAGAAGAGCCACTAAAGGAAACTATTTCCACAAAAGGATCTTCTAAACTAAAAACTTTAAGCAGATGTGTATCTGGATGTCCAGACATGAACATTTCCAACCATACTATATCCAAACTTTATCAGCCATCACTGTGTTAGACAAAGTTTGTGTCTCTAAGAAATTGCTTCATATCTGCAAAATGGCATAATTATGTATTATAGTGATAAACACTTTGGCTGCAAATACACTTTCAAGTCTCAGTGACTTCCATGGAATTTAACTGTACATGACTTTGTACAGAATTGCTGCCAAAATGTTTATCGCAAAATGCATGGTTCATTTTGTAATTCTTGATCATTTCAGTAGCTTTGCACAGACAATCATGGTTCCATTCTCAGAGTTATGGTTGACCACAAAATGAGCCCCAGCTGACTGACTGGGCCTTCATTGTCATTTTAAATCAATTTATGATTTTCAGTAATGCCTAGCAACAGTTGATGGTTTTTGTTACTCATATATATGTCTGATCCTGTAGGAACTGCTAGCAATCCTCAGATTTGTTTGTCATTGCACAACGTTTGTTTGTCAGCAGGCCAGACTAGACTTGAAGGGGTCCTATCTACATACATTCCCAATTCACATATAAAATAAGAGTGTAGTTAGTTTTTCAAGAGGGGAGTGAGTGAAAGATATTCTTTCTCACCCCACCTTGCTGTGTTATAATACTTTGATTGTCTTCTTTTATCTCAGCTCATTCTGTAACCTCAGATGAGGCTTTTTCACTCTACACTATTATCATATTATGCTCCATGATTTCATCCTATGGAATCCTGGGTTATAGAGTTTGCGGAGAGATAATTAGAATTCTCAGCCAGAGGGCCTTAAGGTCTCATCAAATATATTTCTTTATTCAAACGTGGAAATGTGAGGTACTGACAAAGAAGTAGAAAAGAAGAACTAAATACTTTGGCGTATGTTCTCTCCTTTCCAGAAGCTACCACTACATGACAAGGATGAGCCTGTTTGCCTTGCAACCTCTTTTATGTCCTCAACACCAGACCCACAGCTGCCCATGCAGTTAGTGTTGGGCATTTGCAGCAAAAAGCATGCTCTCTTATTTAGGCTTCCTTTGCAATATCAAACATGGCCTTTCCAAGCTTTAAATCATACAGGAAGCTTAAATGTGTTGAAAAGGCTTCAGAAGTCAGATCTCCACCAAGAATGATAAAAAAAAGTTTGGAGTTAAGAGTCTCCCATTCTCTCTCTTGTCTCTCACACAGCATTCCAATTATATGAAAACAGTGAATGAAGAGGACTGCTGATATGCCTGGTTTGTTGTTTGAAATGAGAAGTACTGAAATATGTGACAATTGTACCGCTTCCATTTCTGCTATAACTCACTTTTCTAATATCAAAGGTGCTAGTGTGAAGGGGAAAAAAAAGAAGTAGTAGAGTAGTATTTTCTTCCATATGCCCTCCATAGATGAGTTCTGTACATTGAGGTTTTAGGATGAAGATTCCATATTAATAATTGTACATTTGCATGGAGAAGGAAACCAAATATGGAAACAAGTCCTTAGCACTGGAGCGTGGCTTTGGTGAAGCTTTTGGACTCTTAGGACGCATGCATCATTGAAATACCATACCTCCAAAGTGACTCGAAGCAGCTTTATTTTGGCCTGTCTGTAACAGGCCTTTGGAAGCTTCAAAGCCAAATGCTCATCTGATAGTAGCATTTACTGAACTTCTCTATGAGGTTTTCCAGTCCAGTCAACTTAAAAGACTTACTGCAACTTTCAACTTGTGAGTACACTATCTCGGCATGCTGTGAAAAACTACTTAGTTTTTTTTTTTGTGTGGCTATTACTAGTGTTCCAGTGATGTCAAGAAAGCTCAAAAGATAATTGAGATGGCAAGGAACAAAGGACTGAAGAAACATAGGGAAAAAGATGAAAGAAAGCAAGTATTGCAATATATCATGATGATAAAATTCTCAGGGGAAAGTGGAGAAACAAGGACATAAAGATAGGAGTACCTGGGGAAAACCCTGGGGAAAAAGGGGGGAGGGGTGAAGCAAAAATGATGCCAAAAGAAGGATTATAGGAACTATATATGTAAATTCTGTAGTCACTTGAATTATAAAATATATCTCAGACAAAAACTATACATTTTCTACCTTTTGTTAGGCAATGGTAAACCTCCTCTGAACAAATCTTGACAAGAAAACTTCATAATAGGATCTCTTTAGGGACGCCATAAGAAGGCACACAACACATGCATACATGCCTTTGAGTCACTTCTGATTGAAGGTGAACATAAAGTGTCCATATCAGAGAATTTTCTGTGCAAGATTTCTTCAGAAGGGTTTTGCTATTACCTTCCTCTGTGGCTGAGAGGATGTACTTGTCCCAGTGATTTCCAGGCTGCAGCATCTGAACTCTGGTTTTTTGGAGTTGTACTTCTATATTCAAACCACTTCACCACACTGACTTTTATATCTGATGTGTCTTTTCTTCCCAATCCTCTCAAATTTAGCTTCCTGCCTTTTGTTTTGGTCTAGATTTTGTGCCCTGAGCAATGGCATTTAATATCTATGCTAAGTTGGAATATTAGTTATCTGTTTAATGTTCCTTTTTTATATGTTTGAATGTATCTTATGTTTCCCTAAATAAATGCTACTTAATTCTTCTTCTTCTGGCTCTTAGCTTGTTAATATTGCCAGATTCTTGGGGGGAAATACATTTAGTCTTAAGAGTCACACAGTGTTTGTGTGTGTGTGTGTGTGTGTGTGTGTGTGTGTGTGAGAGAGAGAGAGAGAGAGAGAGAGAGAGAGTTGTTGTATCTGCATACACACAAATGTATACCTGCACTGTTGCATTACTCAAATAAAAATATATATCTTTAAACTGGCAGCTGTTGACAATTTAACTCTTCCAGAATTTCTTCAGAATTTTCTGTACAAAAAGTGAGATTTTAGAAATGAAGTCTAGGGCTGAATTTACTTTATATATATTCACTTAAGAATGTTTATGTGCCACCCCAGAATGGATTTGAAAATTGTCAGTTTGTAGGTAAATCATGGGCAGCCAAACCCCAGTGGGATGACCATGGAAAGGAAGCTCATTCTAAACATTCAAACATGGATGGTCTTCCAATTGTCAGGACGATTACCTAAATGACAAGAAGTAAAATTAGATAAGCAGGCTAATTCTTAATGAATGGCATGACCACCCTATGGTCCCCATTTAATTGCATTGGTGTTTAATTTGTAACTCATTCCTTCTCTGTTTTAATTATGTGTTGGTGGTAGGAGTTTCCAGCAGAGGAAGTAATGTACTGAGTCAAAGGCTCTGGCTGGAACTGTGATAATCTCCATGGGATGTTTGTGCTGTAGAGTCTGCTCTAGGAATGGAACAATGCTACTAATCATGTTCACATTCTTGTTTTACATGGAAAGGGCTAAGAATGCAATTGATGAGTTACACATATGAAGACCAAGGGACCAAAAGTTGTAAAAGCTAGTATCTCCTTTATCATTTCTTGATCTGATCAATCCTGCCCCTGGCAGTTAGGGAAACTCTCTACTTCACTGAATTCATCTGCTCAAGTGCCAGTAGTTGGATTCTCAAAAAATTACTATTGCCAGTTGATGTGTTTGTACAATTTGTGTTGTAATTGTAAAATTTGATTTCATTCACCTCACCTCGAAGCTAGCACCACAGGTCTACCAGCAAATCAACTATCAAAGATGCATCTGCATTTTTTATTTTTGTGCTGCCTGACTGAGATATAATTCTCATAAACAAACAGAGCAGAAAGGATATGTTTTCCCTGACATTGGGATTATATTGTTAACATTAAATGATGTGAACATTTGTCTGCTGCTATTTTCTCCGTTTATGTTTATCACAGTGCAACAATACACTTTATGGGTTTTTAGGGGACATTTGTAAGAAAATCTGTATGCAAAGACACAGGACTTCCATATACATCAACCCTTTCTTTGCAGGCGTGAGTTTTGAAATGTGCACAAAAATATGAACAAGAATCTGAAATGATCTATATAATAACTGTGGTCATAAATGGGGGGGGATGATGAGATCACATTATTAGTGTCCAGTGAGAACACTTATAATATGGAGTAAAGATGATTTGTATATTATTATTTGCTACCTCTTTTGTTCTCATGTATATGGTAGGCAGTAAAAAGTGGCACTGACTATATAAGTAACTGCACCTGTAGAATTTGCTTGTTGGAAATGGGAGAGAATTTTGTTCAGTTTTTTGAAAATGCACTACTTTCTGCATTAACTTGATGGAAAGTTGTTGAGTTTTTTAATAAATAGTTAGGGGGGAAAGGGAAACTGATGCACCTTGATTTTACATTAGATGTAGCAACTAGTAAATGTTTTCTTTAAAAGCACAGGACAAATTATAGCACTTGCTCTAATTTTTCCATCTCTTCCTCAGATAAATATGATCGCTTTAAAAAAAAGACTTATTCATAAATTGCATTAGATTTCAATTGATACATTGCAGCTATAAAGAAATGCAGTTGTGAGGGACACATTTTAAGGCTATCTATGTCTTCATAGGCTAAAAGCAGTATCTTCCGTTGCACCTGAAAATTATGTAAAGGAAACCAATGAAAATTATAGGGTACCAAAGAAATGTTGTGTTTGAAAGCAGAAATAAATAAGTTGAAAGTTGCAAGTTGCATTTTATTTTCTTGATGAATTAGTGTAAGTAGTTCAAGGACATAATTGAGTGAATTAATTATGTTGGCTAAAACAGTCTAAGTATAAAGGGCGAAATATGTATCCCTCGGACAGACAGCATAGTATAGTGGTTATAGTGTTGAACTGGTGGGAACTGGGATGTCCAGGATAAGGTTGACTGAGCCATGAAACTCATTCTGTGACCTCGAGTCAGTCACTTTCTGACTCAAGGATGAAGAGAGAAGGAAAACAAATTGGAGAAAAGGCAGATTATAAATGCAACAAATGATACATGAGAAGCAGATTTTTCAGCTGCTAAATTGTTCTTTCATAAACAATCAGCCTCACTGTTGCAGGAGATTTCAATATTGGTACTCTTATTTTTGTTGTTGTTAGTCTAGTCTTCTTATTTCTTGACTGCCATCTCCATTCTGGTCAATGTTTGATCCTAGATATGGGAATTCTTTAACTATTTCAATTTCCTCATTGTCTAGACTGAAATTGTGTATGTCTTCTGTGGTCATTATTTTTGTTTTCTTTATGTTCAGCATCAGTCCTGTCTTTGCACTTTTATCTTTGACCTTCCTTATTAACTATTCCAATTCCTGAAAGTCTTCTGCTAATATTATCGTGTCATCTACATATCTTAGGTTGTTAATATTGTTTCTTGCTATCTTCATTCATCCTTTTTCTGATTCTAATTCTGCTTTTCTTATGTTATTTTCAGCATATAAGTTAAACAAGTAAGGTGATAAGATGCAGCCTTGCCTAACCCCTTGTCCTATTGGGAATCACTCTGTTTCCCCAAATTCTGTCCTGACTTTGGCCTCTTGTCCTTAGTACAGATTTCTCATCAAGAGTGTCAGATGTAGTGGCACACCCATGTCTTTGAGTGCATTCCATAGCTTTTCATGATCTATACAGTCAAATGTTTTGCTGTAGTCTATAAAACACATGCTGATATTTTTTAATTATTTGGTGTGCTCCATTAGCCATCGCATATTTGCAATGTGGTACTCTTATTGGGTCAACTAAAAAGGCACAAAAATATACAGTATGCAGGTTTTCAAGATCTTCAGATATCTCTTCGTCTGGCAAAATGTTGTCAAAAGCAGCCTGGGATATAAACTGAGGTAAGGAATTGTGGTGTTGTTAACTATCCTCAAGTCAACTTTGACTCATGACAGCCCTTTGGATGAGACATCTCCAAGATCCCCTGTCCTCAACTGTCCTGCTCATGTCCTGTAGGCTCAGGCCCATGGCCTCCTCTGGCATGTGGTCTTCCTCTATCTTCCACAGCATCATTTTCTTTTCTAATGATTTATGTCTTCTCATGATGTGCCAAAGTATGACAGTCTCAGTTTAGTCATCCTGGCTTCCAGGGAGAATTCAAGCTTGATCTGAATCCATTTGTTTGTTTTTGACCATCTTCAGCACTCTTCTCCAGCACCATATCTCAAAGGGATTGATCTTCTTTCTATCAGCTTTCTTCACTGCCCAGCTCTCACATCTGTACATGGTGATGGAGAATATACTACTACTACTACTACTACTACTTTCTATCCCATTTCTCCAATTATTATTATTATTATTATTATTATTATTATTATTATTATTAACCTTTATTTATGAAGCGCTGTACATTTACACAGCACTGTACATGCAATCTTTTTAGTTAGATGGTTCCCTGCCCTCGGGCTTACAATCTAAAAAGACATGACACAGAAGGAGAAGGGAGTGGTGGCGGGAAAGGGTAAGAGGTCCAGCAGTTCCTCTCTACCTCCGAGGCCTGGACCAAGGCAGATGGACTGGAGGGAGGGCTTGGCTTCAAAATGGAAGGTTAATCTTCATCCAGGGAAAATACATACTCTCAAGTAGGATAATACATATACAATACATAGCAATACAGGAAATGGTTTGATAAACAGGCAACAAAAGAACATCAGATAGTAAGCGACAATTATCCAATGCCTGGGAAGGCTTCTCTGAACAGGATGGTTTTGAACTCCGTTTTGAAGCTAGTTAAAGAAGTGATGGCTCTTGCTTGTGGGGGAAGAAGGTTCCAGGAGTGAGGGGCAGCAAGTGAAAAGGGGCGAATCCGGGATGGGGCAGAGGAAATCCTGGGCAGAGACAGGAACCCTTGACTACCAGAACGGAGGGCCTGAGTGGGAAGGTGAGGACAAAGAAGGTCTGATAAGTAAGGAGGGACCAGTCCAAAAGATTGAAGCGGCTAGCACTGAAAACATCCATAAAAATATGTTCCAATGGCTTGGACTATCCTCACTTTAGTGTTCAGAGGATTCAGTTCTTTCATAGCTGCCCTTCCCATTCCTATTCTCCTTCTGTTTCTTGACTGCAGTCCCCATACTGGTCTATATTTGATCTGAAATATGGAAACTCTTTGACTATTTTCTTATTGTCTGGAATGAATTCTTGTAGTTCTGTGGTTATTATTTTTGTTTGTTTTTTTTAAGTTCAACATTAAGTCTACCTTGATGCTTTCTTCCTTGATTTTCTTCAGTAATTGTTCGAGGTACCTCTTGGTTTCTGCTAGTAGTACTGTATAATCTGCTTATCTTAAATTGTTAATGTTCCTTCCCCTGATCTTCTGCCTCTGACTCTATTATTGCTTTGCAACCAATATTACAATATTATTGTAATAGTATTACAATATTAATAACCAGTGTAATAAAAAGAAAAGGACATTAAACTCTTAAAAGGGATTTATCAGGTGGTGTGTTGGTGTCAGATTTCACCCAGCATAGTCCTTAGGCTTACTGGAATTAGAAAAGCAGTGAAGTTTGATTCTCCATGTTGAAAATCCAACCCCCTATGTAAACTCAGATTTGTCTCCATCCTGAAATAGGGATTTAATTCTCTGTGGATTAAGTCTCATCAACCTTTACCAGGTGAGATAATAAATGCAGATTTATATTAATGACATGAAGACATATTTGGTAAAGGTGCCAAATTTGATTTCTACTGATGTTCTTTTCCTAGCTCAGCATTTAAAATTATCCACAGCCTTGATAGTATACACTGCCTAGTTTGTCTGCATTCTCCCTTGAAAAGAGAGACTGGAAGTTTCTAATATGCTCTTGCTTTTAAATTCCAAGAAGGAATGGAAGTCTTATAGGCTTTGTTTAAATGGGCCAAAAGCCCCCCCCCCCTATTTTTGGCCACATTCTGTTCAGATGACACATGGCCCAACCCTCAGTTCTAGTGTGCATAGTCCAGACAATGTTCTGTTAGTATATTTTTGCCCCAGGCTGTGTAAAATGTCTCAGGTGCATGCAATGGGTTAAAGAGGAAATGCTGATTCAGAGGATGCTAATGCAGCATGAGCATGGAGATGAGTCATAGCAGTTCCAAACTGCACTATCACTGTGCCTACATGTGGTTTGGAGGTCTGCCAATAGACTGTGTTCTTGGCAAGTTGCAAAAACAAAACATGGACTCAAGCCTCCATTTTGAGAAGTTAAGGGCTGCCAGTTATTCCTCCTGGTCGGCTTATGCTGAAGCCTAGTTGATCAGAGAAATTTTATGGAGTGTTGTGCAGGCTGAAACATCTGATAAGGATGAGGAGGGGGACTCAGTTGAGAGGGAGTTTCTACACAATATTGGTGCATTGGTGACTAATCAGGGAGGGGTATTCCTCAGCAGCCACTTTCAAAATTTGCTATAACAGAATGGCATTTACCATAAGACCACGAATCCTGGCACTTCACAGAAGGAAGGTCTGGCTGAAAGGCACACTGAGGTCATCAGTCAAATGCATGAATGTTTGATGCTAGATGCACAGGCTCCTGCCCACCTGTGGGGAGACGCCACACTCACAGCATATCACATCATCAGTTAGATGTGGAGTTCAACCATTCAGCAAACACCGTATTTCCTATTGTATGTCCGTGCCCCCCAATTTGAATCATTTGATAATTTGGGGACAATATGTAAATGTGCTTGTTCCACCACAATTTTGTAAAAAGGGGGAGCCAGAATGGAGGGTTTGTTGAGTTTGAAGGGAACAAATATTTATTTTTGATGGGCAATGGCAAAGTAATGTTCTCTAGAACTGCAAATTTCTCTCTCTCTCCCAACTACAGTCTTCTGCGTGTGGAGACAGTTGTACCCCAGTGCTAACATGTTCAGCACATTCATCACCAGAACTGTGTTATAACACCCTTAAAATACATTTTATAACTTGCCTCCAACTCCAGATTTTTCAGGAAGATCCAAAGCTTTCTGTTCCTGTGATGGGGTGGTTATCTGCACAGGTGTTCCACTGAGCCACCTAGCACATCTGTCACTGTTGCCAGTTACTCACTGTGAGGTCAGAATGAAGCACCCAGCCAGATGATCATCTTTGGGCACCTCATTCTGACCTCAGAATTGAGCAACCTGCAGCAGCAGTGGATGTGCTGGCTGGTTCAGTGGGATGCCTTGCAGACAGCAGCCCCTGTGGAGGAATGAAGGACCAGGTAATGGAATAGAGTCAGTGAAACTCTGGGGCTAGGATTTTCTAGGCTGTCTCTGGAGTATACTGGTCCATGTAGACAGGGACATAGCAAGACTTCTTCTTGCTGTTACCACCACAGGGAAGCTTTGGGTGAAGGGATAGGAACAAAGAACCAGAAGCCACAGGGGGTCACCCTTGGGAGATTGGGAAGTGTTGATTGGGGCTTTGAGAATATTACATTAAAAAAAGAAATGTATTTTGAGTTTCTGTCATGCTCCTTGTGTTGGGGCTTCCAAAATCTGAAAGCTGGCACAGAAGGGTTAATTATCTCATTTCTTTTTTAAAAAGGCCAATTTAAAATTAAACAAAAAAAAAAATCACATCCATTATGATATGCAAATATCATCAACTTGCAATAAAAACACATGGAATGCTATAATCTTTAGAGAATAAACTTGCCATTAATTAAAGCCAAATCTCACAGATATCCCAAAGTTAAATACAGAGCATTTGTACAGAAACAATTACTTTCAAAATGTGTTGACCCTAATTTGATCTAGAGCACAACTTGGAATAGATGGAGATTAATTTGGAGACATTACAGTATCTCAAATTAAGTTTCCAGCAATATAAGGGATACATTGGAAATAATCAGTTGCGGAAGAACAGTTTAAATATGTTGGAGAAAACAGTGAGTATTAGTTGGATCTATCCTTTTCTTCTTCTTCTTTTTTAAGAACACACAAGTTGGAGTCTTCAGCCTTAAAAGGTTATTTCATGAATGGTGAACAGCAAAGAAGTCCAATGAAGAGGAAGAAAAAAATACTGTCTTTTCCAGTAGAAATCTTCACCTGGTTAATATTATTATTGGCTTTAGGCTAGAATTCTAACTTCTTAGGGATTATGTTTGTTAGCCAAAGCAGATAACACATTACAATAGACTATACTGGCATTAAAGGAAAAGCACATATTACTTCTTCAGGGTACCATATTGACATGAGCCTTGTCAGCTTCTTTATATCCAATAATTTATATGAAGGGTCTTTCTGAAACGAGTCTATCTGAAGGGTCTTTCTGAAAAGAGACAATGATCTTATTTCTCAAGATGGAGGGGCTGTACATAGGAGTGGCTAAACACCACTCGTTCTTTTCCCCAGAAGGAAGCTGCAACAACCACATGCCGCTGCCGCCGGAGAGACCAAAAAGACCCTACTTCTGGGCAGGTTCTTTTTGAGTCCCGGAAGGGGTGTTATAGGTGCACTCGTGTGCCATGATGACAACCCTTGTGCACAGCATCATTTAGGCCTGTGTACGATGAGCATCACCAGAGTGTGTGCCTTGTAAATGGGCACGTGCCAAGATGGTGCCTGAGTGGCATGGTGAGGGCTCGGAGTGTCTGGGTGTTCAACCCTCACCGCGCCAACAGGCTGGCACAAAGTGCCAGTCTGTAGAGCCCCTAAAATCCAGGGTGGAATTGAGTAATCCATTTTCATTTACAGTTCCCAGGTGTTTCAAGATAGTTTTCTGTTCAATCTACAAAATAAAAGGGTGTTTTGTATTGGTATGCATTTGAGAGAAGATAATTCAGTGATGAGTATGGTATATTAAAATGTTTTTAAAATATATATTTCATATACATTGAACTGTGTAAATTATTGAACACTACCATATTAATTCATGACCAGACCAATGCGTTAGCACATGTGAATGTGACATAGACCAGAAACAGACTAATTTTTTCACCTCTACGTTGAGGTTAAGAGTCAGCATGGTGTAGTGGTTTGAACACTGGATTACAACTCTGAAGACCAAGGCCTCTATCTCCTCTATGCCATAGTAACCCATTGGCTGACCTTGAGCAAGTCACATTCTCTCAGACTCCTCTGAACAAATCTTGCCAAGTAAACCATGTGATAGGGCCACTTTAGAGTCACCATAAATTATAAATGACTTGAAGGCATGCAACAATAATAACAACAACCTTGATATTATTGACACATATCTATGTTCAATCTCTCACCTGCTCAGTGCAGGATTCAAAGTCTTTCCAGAAACAGCTTGTAACAACATATGACTATATACAACATCAAGATGTCCCATTGAAAGAAATGTCAACCAAATGTAAACCAATTTAAGAAAGTAACAATGTTCTTTGCAAATTACCATGTTGCTTCCAGAAGCTGAAATCCCGACTCCTTGGGAAGTTTCAGAACTCTCTGTGCTCTAAGCAAAAGTTTTCTTCATAGGTTTTTGTGAAACAAATAAAATGATCCAAGTTGGAAAGGATACCATCAGTTTTGAAAGCCATAGTTCTGTTGCTTACAACTCATTGGGAAAAAAATTGGGGCATTCATAAATCTGAAAGGTACTCTACTGAACTCAAGAAGTCCATAGGGGAGACAGATGCATTCCCCACTTGACTTTTTGATAGTATCCAGATACTAGTTCAAAAGCTGCTAATAAATTTTGCTCCAGACATTTTATACAGTGTGTCTGCCCCATTAGAAAATAGAGAGCTGTCTCCGACAGATTGTTTATTTAATCTTCTTTAATCAGCACATAGCCACAAATTTCATTAGGTTCCTTTATAATTACAGCTGGAAATGCCCAAGGGGGTGGGGAATGTTCTATCAGACCAAAATGCTGTGTTCATTTCTCTTTCAATACAGCTTTCCATACCAGGAAAGTATCTGCTATTGAGATGATATCTTGGGAATACTTACTGTCTAAATATTATTGAGGAACATTTTGAACAGAAACGCCCTAGTTTTTGGACTAAGTTCATGCTGAATTATTTCATATAATTTCTTATTGCTGGATAGTACAAAAGCATACAAAACAAAAAGCTCTTTCAGATGACTCTTTATTATATTTTTCACACTTGAGTCTGACAAACAGAACCCAGCTCTCCTAGTCAGTGGACAGTACTCTTACTTTTTAGTTTTTGGATTGGCTCTAAAATTCTAGTTACTGTGAATACTAATATTTATTTATTTAGACTATTTATATCCCCTCTTCAGCTGAAAGGCTCTCAGAGAGGCTTACAAATTGTTAATTAGACATTTCCCTTCCCTCAGGCTTACAACCTAAAAAGACAAGACACAAAAGTAGAAGGGAATGGCAGTTGGAAGGGGAAAAGTCCAGCAGATCTTCTATCCCTCTGAGGCCTGGATCAAAGCGGACTGGAGGGAGGGCCCTTCTTCTTACTCTGGTTAGGCCCAATGAAGCTGGCCTGCCCTTCTCTCCCTCTGGATGATGGTGAATGGAGGGAGGACTCTTCTTCTTTTTCATAGTGGCTGCAATCCTTTTGGTGGCTTAGTCATCTGCAAATTTCCCTACAGAAGTGTTTTGACATTTTTGTTCAATGCAAAACAGTCATATTCATTTCAGATGTGTTTAAGTGGGGTTCCATATCTGTGTGTAAGATGCATATTGTTTCATATTGTGCATCAAGATGTGCATACATATTTCATTGTGCACTCTGATGCACAGTGAAACAACATTGTGCAGTCAGCACATAACTCCATGAGAATTACACTCTTGCCACCTCAATACAGGATCTCCACCAACATTTATATTATTCCCAAACTAGGGAATCTCTTGACCAGGTGTACTGATTACTCTTGAGTTGTTCACTTTCAACCTGCTTCATTAAAGTGCTTTGATTGTCTATTCCTGCATGGCAGGGGTTGGATTGGGTGACCCTTATGGGTTCTTCTTCCAACTCTGTGATTCTATGATTCCATACATGAAGTTGCTTTCCTACCTGAGGCTGACACTGTTTAGTGTCTGCTCCACTCACACTTTCCAGGAAATGTGAAAACAGGGGGTGGAACAGTGATCCCTCCCTCCACCCCGCCTCAGTGACAACCTTCCTTCTTACCATATAAAACAGCTGTTCTGAACTGTACCACTGATACAGATTTGATAGTGCTGTATTTTGGAACAAGGGGAAAAGGCAGGGCAAAAACGAGCAGAAACAAAAAGGGTTATTATTATTAATATTATTTGGTGTAGCTTGACAGCCTTTGTTTCCTTGAGCTATCCATATGACCTACTTCATGTAAGTCCTTTTGGACTTTTGTAGTGAAAAATATGACTTTGATAAATTGCTGTGAGCCATCCACAATCCTTAGGGTAGGACACATTACAAACGAACAATAGTTAAAGCGTGGGGGTGATTGTTCTCCCCCAACAAAATTCATTAGTATCCAACCTCATATATTTTTTTCTTTGTGCTGTCACTTGCTTTCATTTAATATGCATGTAGCTGACCTCCAGAATGCTGAGGGAATGCTGATTTATCAATGCAATTTTTTATTTTTATTTTTTATGTTTGTCAGTGAATTCAGTTTAGAATAATGGAGAGGAAACAATTTATACTGATAATTTATTTTCTTTAAAACATGCTTTTCTCTTATGTAGTTTCCCCTCACATACTACACTGTGTTTATGACTGTCAGGCAAATTAAGAGTTAGAGATATTTGCTGTCCTTGTATAACTAGGGTCTTCCACCCCACCATCTTAAGCATTAGGAGACCTTCACCCATGCTTACAGTTTAATACTTATAAATGATAACCAGATAGCAGATGGTGTTCATTATGAAGTTGTATGGGGGGGGGGACTTTCTGAGCCAAAATAAAAGCCAGGGAAATAAATATCTTCGCTTTCATTAACAAGTGATAGATTTTTTCTACTTTTTTTAACTTTTTTTTTTATTTTTTAGCAGCCTGTTCTATGGACAAGATCAAGAATGCTTGGTAGGATGGTGTTCTTTTGAAGAAGGGAACATACAAGACAGATTCAAGTCAATCCAAGTGGAATTGAAGAAAAGCATTTTGCTTCTTAGGAAGGGATTAAACAAGAAGTTGCTATTGATAGCAAGGCTCAACAAGTGGATATCCCAGTTCCAAATGCAATCATTTGTCAGGAAATGTCCAACCTTAGACATGCTTTCTTGGAACTGAAATAAATAAATGCAATTGAATCCATTTTTTTCTGGCTTCTCTCCTGTGTTTCTGGGAGAAGCAATTCAACAATTAAATCAGGAGTGATAAAATAACAGTTCTTAGACAATATGCACCCTGCAAGGGACGTTTTGCAGACTTGACCCTTACTAGATGTCCCCCAACCCCCCTCCCAAATTTAGATAGAGGAATTACATGAAATGTCCAGGTTCTAGTGATCCCCCCCCTTATAAATTTGGGGAAATACTTGAAATCTGGATACCTCTCCTACCCATCTCAAAACAGGCAAAAATGCTCCAAATGGGTGAAAACAGAAGCTGGGGGTTATTTCTAGCTCTATTTTCTATTATTTGTGGGGAACTCTGTGACCTACTGTGAAGTATTCTTTGCAGTTGCTCACCCCTGAACTAAAGCTTCTTCCATTGCCCAGACTCCAGCTAGAAAAAACTCACATACTTTTCATTGTCCTTTCCATGGTTCACTTAGTATTATCTCTCATGTAGTTCCCTCTCCACTTTATACTCTTTATTCACTTTCATTTCAGGTAGCTTAGTGTTCCCATGCTATCTCTTGATAGCCTTCCTGGGTCGTAGAACCATCATATATTCTATTTTCATCAGGTTAAACATTGTTTTCCCTTTGACAGAAGACAAAGTAGATGTGGATAGTTCTGCTTTGCCTCTGTCACCCGTTAGCTTCCCCCCCCCCATTGCATGCAGTGGACCAGTTACTTCATTGTTCTTCCCTTTACTTCAAACATGCTTGAACAATCCCTGTCTCAACTAAATCATCTTTCCTCTTGTGCTAATTCCTTTTTCTCTATGTTAATAATTCAAGTTCACCTTATTTATTTCCCATGTTTTCTATGTTACTATGAATATAATTGAAAACATATATCATTCTCTCCAGCTTCTTCCTCCTGGCTAATGGAAAATTCCTATAACACTGCCCTGGTTGCTGCATCATTGTGTCTAATATTGGGTGTTCCATTGTCACCCAGTGGTTAGGAACTCCTGTCTCACTTCCTTAAACTTGTCCTTCCTGATCAGGCTTGTGAGACTCCTAAAATATATGTTCTTCCCAAACAGGGACAACCCATCTCTTGCCAGAAATCATTTCCCATGTAATCACAGATTAGAGACAAGAGACCAAATCTACATGAAAAACTTCATCTCCACAACCAGTTTTTCATTTTCAGTATTATCTCTATTCTTGACCTGTGACTTTCAGCAGGAAAAAGCAATGACATAATCATCTGTGTCCCAAGGTGTTTTGCTTTCCTTCAAAAATCTCATGATTTCTTACAGCACATTAAAGGGTGCATGAAACAGTATCATTTGTTACAATGTAAATCAGAATAAAGGGTTTATGGTCTGTGGACTTGATAGGTGTTGGCAGCATCTCTGTTATGTTTTGGACCTCACGCCAGGAAGACATCACACTATTCAGATCCACATACCACGCCATCTTCTCCCCTTAGTAGAGAATCACCCATCACTAACACACATCTTCACCTCTTCTGGGCAGTATCAGAAATTCTTAATTTAAAAGTCCTCCATGGCAACTTGTGTTCTCTAAGACTTTTAACTTCAGTCCCTGATCCTGTGGCTCAGCATAATTGTCCAAGGAGGTTGAATGGGGCCTGGAATTGATTGTGTCACTCCAAAAACACAAAAAGGCTCCTGAGAGTCTTGTTTCTGAGTAACCCACTTTTCTAATAGTTTGCCTCCTGTATTTGATAATCATTTTCCCTCTTAGTTTCACTGGTTCTCTTCCAGTGGTTTCAGTTGGTTGCTCTCCTAATATGGAATTTTGGACAACTTTGTTCCTTTAGAAATAATATACAAGGTGTTCATATATCCAGGTGAACCTGTCTATGGAGCCTGTTGCATGAGATTCTAATACATATGGGACTACGTCATGCTTCTCCTAGTACAGTATTTCCTTTAAATAAATGTTGTTCTGCTTCTTGGATCATTTTCAAAGTGGGATACCAAATACCAAGGTCTGATTTCTTGATATGGATATGAAAGATGGCCAGTGAAGTGAACTGATAGGAAGAAAATAATCTTATCTGAAGTATACTGCTAGAGGATAGCTCTATTGATAAAGAATGAATGGGCCTGACAGCAAATCAAGCCTAAGCCAAAGTGACTAAACAGAAGCTGTTGTACTTGGACATATCATGAGATAAGAGAAAGATCTCACTACAAGTGGATTAGTTCAATAAAGAAAGCCACAGTTTTGAGTTTTTAAGACCGGAGTGGGGCTATTGGTGACCAGAACTGATGGAAGCCTTTCACTTGCAAAAGTCACCATAAGTCCAAGACAACTTGACAGCAAATAACCAGCAGCCTTGGTCTATATATCATACTTTTTGGGTAGCCACTACATGTTTCACTACATTCATTTACTTTAGATCTCTTTTAAAAGTCCAGCATAGCAAAACCAAATTCAAGAACATCCTATTTACTAATTCCCTAATTCTGCCTCATTTGCATAACTTTGCATAAATTTTAGCATATTAGTAACACGAAAATATAAATCACTGAGCAGTTGTGATTTTTTCACATGGCTCAGTGAGTCAACAGGTGCACTTATTTCCCTAGCCTCATTATTGTTGTAATTTATGAAATTAATATGCAATGGTCAATTATTCTAAGCCAACCGCACCCCCAGTTAAATCAATGAGTAGAAAGCTTAACTCTTCAAAAACCTACACAAGCCCAACCTGAGGAAGGAACAGTGTATTCATAGGTACTAAACCCAATTTTATAAGCAAATCCCTCAGAACTATGCTATTTCTTGGTATGTCTTAATTCGCAGGAGCATTTTGAACAGCATTGGAGAACATTTCAAAAATTAAATTTTTCAAGGCAAATGGATAAAAAGTTTGCTAAGATAGTATGACTACTACCAAGGCCCTACAATTTCTGATGATTTCCCCCTGCCACTGTACATTTCAAGAGGTTTTTCATCTCCCTTTTCTTTCCCCACAAATGAAAGAAAACATCTGGGAAAAGCAGTATACAATAACTATGGGGCAGTACAGACGGGCAGGTCCATGCTTCCCATTTTTACCCTGCGTCTGTGCTGCAGCATCTGCATGCTGGAGTAGAGCGACTTCTTTTTTGCGGCATCGCAAACAGGAAGGGGTGCCTTATTCAGATATACCAATTACCAATTCATATATCTGAATAACCCAACATCCTAGATTCAGTGTAATTCAACAGGATCTCTTTCAGTGTTCCCTAATGACATCAGCTTCCATCTTCTTGAGAATCCTAGTATCTCTGAATGCTTGTATTGCCTACAGCTCAAATCCAAAACAAACTTGTACATGGAAATCAGTGTCTCAATGGGTTTAAATTAATCAGCACTCCAGTCATAATGGTGCCTCAAGCATTGCCCCAAACCCATTCAGAGACTGCTAATATTGGCATACACCCACTGATGTCAGTGGGACTTCTCATGTAAGTATAAGTGGTTATTGAACCTACAGATGGAAAAAAAATGAATGGTAAATTACCTACATCTCTCTTTGTCAGCAGATGATTATATTTATATATACATAATTCTTCCATTATTGTATAGAAAGATTCTGTTCATTTCTTTTTCTCTTTAATTTCACTTTCTTTGTTGGCCCACAAAGGTTTCTATTGTGATGTGTGTAGGAGGGGCACACAGAGTTTCTTTTATTCCTCTCTCCTCTCTCAGTAGAGGATTTATGTTTATTCATTTTCCCACACATGTTCTTTAACTCCCTACTTAATACACCAAAGTGTTGTGCATTCATTAACTTTGCATTAGAAAAAGAGACTATGCAATATAATAGCAACCAACAAACAAATTAGAGTATGTACTACACGGAGCTTCATAACACAGTATGGCCTATTCAGTTCCTCTGTTGATGATTTATGAAAACTTTCTTCCTTTCTGGATTACATAATACACTTTGCAGTTGGAATTCTGCCTTGTATAAACAATGGAACTCTATTTATGTTTGCTGCAACCCAAGTGTGGGCAAGAGTCCTGCTAGCACATCATATGATAGCTGGCAAATCTGTATGCATAGTCACTGCTTCTTTGGCTTGACTTTAGTTATTCATGGCCTACTAATTTCCCACCTGGACTACTGCAATCTTGGGCAGCTTTTAAAGATAGCCTGGAAACATCAGATTTTTAAAAAAGCATATTCAATATTGGTAATTAGAATGTCCAGTAATTCTAATAAATAGTTTTTTAGTGAGTTTTTCAGGCTATGTTGCCATGTTCTAGAAGTGTTTGTTCCTGACATTTCACCAGCACCTGTGGTTGGCTAATTCAGAGAATGCTGACATGGAAGTGAGTAGGGTATAGTTCTGTTGTTGAATGGCAAGGCCTCAGAGTGGGAGGATATGCAAACAGGATTTGTGTCTGTTTAATTCTGGAGCATGCCAACAACTATCAGGTCAGAATGCACAGGGAAGCCATTGAAATCCATAAACACCTGGATAACTTCAACAGGAAAAAAGAAACCCTTAAAGTTAGCAAAGTTTGGCTACTAGTCCTCAAAAACACTAACATCAAGACCCAGCAAATGCAAATGAAAACCACCCAGGGTCAGGGTTTTCCCAGCAGACAATGGATCTCTAATTAAATAGACACAAATCCTCTTTTGGTGGCAACACGACTTCCATGTAAACAGGAAGCTGCTTATAGTGCGTCTGAGTATGGAGCGGGTGCACTGCATCATGAACAACAGTACTGGCAAGGTTCCTTCCCTTTCTGTCTTCCACTTTGCAACATGTCATTAGGGACCATCTAGAGGTAGTGCAGAAGCTGAGGAAAAGAATCACCACAAGAAGAAACTCTTGCCTGTATCAGAATCTCCTGAGATTTAAAAAAAAAAAAAAAAAGAAGAAGAAGGGGGAAAATGACTTCTGACCTGCTTTCAAAAGTCATAGCAGGACTTAAGACTTCACCAGAAATAGACTGGGTCAGGAGGTACATCATTTGAACATTAATATTTAACAAATCAGTCCCTACAGCAATTACTCCTGCCAAATCCCAAGGATTTTTATCAGTCTGGATGACCCAAAGAACTGGGTGATATGTATATATGTTGCATTAATGCTTGGGTAATTTCACCTGGTCCCAGCCTATTTCCAGACCCAATCCTAAGTGATTGCTTTCAGCTTTAAAGTCCTCCACAATTTAGGATCTGAAGGATTATCTTTTCCCATATGTCCTCACCTGGACTTTAAGAGCTTCTACTAACGGTGTTTCTTTAGATATCTCTGTCAGATGAAAGTCACTGGGTGGCAACTCTGGAAAATATCCTTTTAGTAGCCTCTCTCCCTCTAACCTTGAAACACTTTGTAGTTTCTTGAAACAAAGTGGCCCATTCCTGTCCATTTTAGTTCACCCCATTTCCATTTTTACTATAGTTTCCTCTGGCTCATGCTTCTCACATTCCACATCCCTATTTTATGTGTGGTGCTGTTTCAGATAGCATTTGCCTTTCAGAGCATGTCTACTACTTGTCTCACTATCTTTATATCTTCCTATCTCTCTGTTAGTGCTCTGATCCTGCTTGTGTCTCACTTGGGATGTCTCATCATAGGGTTTTTTAGCTGAGGGGGTTACACAAAGAGGACCACCTCCGCCTCCCTGCGTACAGTGCTAAGAAGTGTTAGCTATGTTATGCTGTTTTCTCACTTTTTCTCACTGCTGCTGCCCAGTAGGTGTTTGGTTTCCTATGTCATGCCTCCACTGTTGTTTGTTAGCTTCTCTACCTTTCCCCTTGGGACCAAGGTGGACTGAAGTTTCTGCATTTTACAGAAAATGCTGCAGCTATTCTCTAGAGTGATGACAACGATGGTTGTCCAAGTGCCTTCCCTGTACATATACAGAACTGTAGCATATGAAGGAGAGTTATGAATAGAGCATAGCATCTGACACAACAGGAACCACCCCAGGAAAAATAAGAGACTGGCTACCAATGCATATACATCATGGGTAAATCACTAGGGGACAAGAGGGATACAGCTGGACTGCATATATTCAAACAGTGCTGAGTGGAAGGATCATCCTTGATGGGGATGGGAAGATGGCAGAGCAGAATAAACCCTGAGAATTGAGACTACTCTGGGGTTCCTTTCCATTCGAGTCTTCATGCCATGAGCACAATTAAAAGTGTTGGAGGGGAAAACAAACATGATTATTCAGGAATATTCTCTCTATCATCTCATCCCTCATTCATCTCTCATCTCCACCTCCCTCATGTTCTCTGCTACTTTCCCTCAGTTTTTGCTGTGAAAAAAAATATTTTCCCTTTTCCTCCTGAATTGTCCTGGTGTCTGCCATTGCTGCAGTTTCATTGTTTGCTCTCTCCCCCATGTCTGGACACTGCTTTCAGAAGCAAAGGCTTCTGATGCATCCATCGCTAGATGAAGCCAAACACATCAGCAGTAAATGTACAATGGTTATTGCTTATTGTGCTTAATAATTTATAACAATGTGAAAAAAGCTTTGTTATGTTGCTAATATTAAAACCATTTTGCTATCATTGATAGAAAAATTATTGAGATTAGGCCAATGAATTTGTTTCTAATCTGTTGATTAAACTAAAAAAATTGACTTTCACTGTTTCAATTAATGAACAAGAAAATACCTGAATTTATTAATTAAATTAAATTGTTATACATTTAATAGTTAAACTATTCAATATAATCCAGTTGCACAGAATTAGTTCCTGAGTGTAGTGTACTCAAATATTTGAATGTGAAGTCTTTACCTGATTTTGTCTGATTCTTTTTTCTCAAAGGCGGGGAAAATTTAACTGTTGGGCTGCAGCAAATAACTGTATGCACTGTAGTAAGTGAGAAAAGGAACTAAATGCACTACAGTCAATATATCAGTCAATTTATTTCCTTCGCGTCAATATCAATAGCCATTTTTATTGTGAATATCATATTATGTTAAACTCAATTTAATTTAATAATAAACAGGTAGGAGTGGGGCAATGTTATTTGTTAATGAGTGGAACAAATTTTAATACAGGCTCATGAAAAAACAAATATTTAATTAATTTCAGCTATTTTTATATTTATATAGTTAATTGCATGTATTTTGAACTAAAGAGAACCTAAATATAACCAGCAATATCAGCATGGGCCTTGACAAATTGCCTCCAGCTCTATAGCAGTTGCCCAGTCCTGCCTTATTTAATTGTATATTTTAAAATCACCTTTTGGTAGATCATCTTTTTCTTTATTCATTTTTGTTGTTCTTGTTGTTACCAGCATACAAGGAGCCAAAGGAGGATTAATTTTCTGTTCAAGCCATTACTGTTAAACAGAAGTTGATGAAAACCCTAGAGCCTGGGTAATTGGCTAGATTTCTGGGCTTGGGTTACCCTTAAGGATGCCACAAAGAGAATATTACATTACACTGTCTTTCTCTAGTTTCCAAATAGTGATATTGATATACTAGACAGCCTAAAGGTATCAGTCATCAAAAAGCTTATTGACTCTTCAGAATAGCTCTATCAATATCCAGTTTGCTGCCTGATCTAATGCAGAGTCTATGCAATGCCAGAGTATTGATGCCTATTTTTCAAAATCCTGAACAATACTTTTTTCTCTCCTCATGCCTTTGTGAAGGGGCTATATTTTATCCATTGTCTTTACAACTCTACTGATATATTCTTTTCTATTTTATTATGAGAAACCTGGTTGCAGACCACATTTTGAAAAAATAAAAAATAAAATCCTAGCCATCAGCATATGTTTGAAGATAGTGTACTGACTCATTGAAAGAATATATACTTTGGAGGTCATGCCTCATCCTCAGATTTATAGGAAGAATGGCTTAGTAAATACTTTTGGAGTGTTTTGATTAAATGAGCTGTATTTTCTTTCCTGGGATTGATGTGATACCATGTGTAACTAAAACTGATTTAGCAAGAGCACGTCTGCATAATAGAGATAACCTAATACCATGGAGACACCTGACAGAAAACCAAATTCTTTTCTTGCATTGACTTTGCCAGTTAAGTATGCTGTAGGGGCGTGAGTATACATTTTCTTTTGTTATTTAATACTTTGCCATTTACAATATGGCAAACCAGCTAGACAGACTCATTTTTTTTTTTTACAATGCAGTCTTAGGGAAACAGAAATATGATAGACACTATAGGCACTTATATGGGAAATTAACAAATTGCAGGTTAAAAACAACAGAATATATTAAGTAGAGCTTGGAAAAGTTAGTATTTCAAACTTCAGTGGCTCTCGATATCTGCCAGAGTTTGGTTCCAGGATCCTCCATGGACACCAAAATTTGTGGACACTCAAGTTCCATTATATACAATAGTGTAGTAAAATGGTGTCCCTTAAATAAACTGGCAAAATTAAAGTTTGCTTTTTGGATTTATTTTTTTAAAAAATATTTTCAATCTGTGGAAGGTTGAATCCATGAATGTAGAAACCATGGATACAGAGGGCCAACTGTGCAGCTTCCAGAATCCCACAATTATTCTGGCCAATGAGAGATTCTTAGAGCTGTAGTCAAAAAAGGTAACTTTTCCAAGCTATGCTATTAAGACATTACAATGGATTAAATGTCCTCATGTTGTGTGCTTCAACCCTTTCTTTTCTTCACTTCCATGTGCTATAATACCATTTCTTCTTCAGTATGAAAACAAAGTTTTCTTTTCTAAGTGTGAGGGAATATTTGGAGTGTTATCTAGGGATAGTTAGCCATAAGCACAATATGACATATAATACTCTCTGGCTGAAATTCTGCAGCCTGTTTCTCTCCAAACCTCATCCACCATATTAGAAGCTGGGGAGAAAGATGGCTGGTTTTTTTCTCCTGGCTACAGCCAGATGTTTTGTGGGCACACTACATCATCCTGTAACCACTAAACGGCTAGGGAGACATATGGATGCAATTTACAACACGCTTACAAGATAGTTCCTTGCACAATAAATGGGGGAAAGTGTTGCACAAAGAGCTACTTGATGGCTCCTATGCAGTAGATTTAAAAGGAGATACTCAAAACCCTAATTTCATGTGCACATGTCAAGAGTTCTGGACATTGTTGGACTACAACTCCCACTAACCATCACCATTAATTAATTATAGTGTAGCTAGGAGTAATGTAGTCCAACAATATCTGGAGGACTATGCCCATACCTGACTTATACAACAGTTACCATTTCAGAATTTAGTTTTATAAACTGACACTCTTTTCAATGCAGAGATCCCAAGCTTTATACTTGCGGACATTATTCATGTTTATTATACCATCACTGGATCATTGGATGTATAAGAATGTTAAATAGATGGTATTGATTCTCAAGAGCATAAACAGATATAAAACTTATTCCAGCATGGAGTGTATGTGTGAATGTTTAATAAAGGCAATGCATCAAGGACATATTTATTATGACAGAGATACTTTGCTGACACAATATGGAAACACACTAGTGAACTGTGGCAATGCACACTGGGGCACCACACAACAGGACATGCTGTACATCAAGACACATAGTTTATTAGGACACATTGCACATTGGGACAACCTGTGGACTTCACTTTTATAATGGCCCTGAATATGGTACATCTCCATTCTCCTCCTGAGGATATGAATATCGCTTAAAGCTGACATTCAACTTGATGTGATTGTAAGAATGTTTTTAATTATAAAATTTCCCATCAAGATGCCAGTTTTTTATTCTATATGGAACTAACATATCACAAGCACAGTTTTCATTGCCTGGGAGGCTGGCGCAAAAAACCACATGAAACCAAATTGGATGAAAGGCCACAACTTTATTAGCAACAGCAAACCAGAACAGAAGGGTTGGCACAAAGCATAAGCTCAGGAACTGAAGCATCGAATAACCTCACGGTTAATCGATAAGCAGCATACCTGGTGACCGCCAGGTGTTGGTATGACCTAGGGGCTAAGGAACGCCAACTAGCCGCCATCACACCAGGCGCTCTCTTGTTCTCAAAGCCCCTAGTCACCAGGTGGCTTAACCATGTTGTGGCCCCCGCAATGGCCACAACGCATGCCCAGCTCTCCCCCGGGTCCCTATTGACTCCCAAACCAGTGCTCCATAGCCCTGGTAACCGAACCAACCAGATCCTGGCCTATGCTGCCGCCCCAAGTTGTGACAGAAAACCCCAAGCACCCAAGCGAAGGGTGGGTGGGAGAGCTGAGCTGAAAATGGCCGTGGGGCTTGGCCGCATGGCCCTTATATAGACCAAGGTCCAGTCTCCTCACCCCATGGTGAGGCTCCTCCTCCAGGGCAGCCCAACCAATGAGCTGCCCTGGAGGACTGAAGCCTCACCATAGAGGTTTCCTCCGCCCCTACAGAGCGGCGCGGGCAGAAGGGGCGGACCCTTCCACCCGGCCCACCAATCAGGGCGGAGGACGGCCCCAACCAGGAATAGCAGAATAGATCACAGAATTGGAACAACAATTAAAGAAGGTCAAGGAAGAAAGTATAAAGTAAGCTTACTGCTGAACATAAAGAAAACAAAAATAATCACCATGGAGGATCTAAATAAATTCAATTTAGACAATGAGGAAATCAAAATAATAAAAGAATCCCCATACTTTGGATCAAACCTTGATCAGAATGGAGACTGCAGCCAAGAAATCAGAAGAAGATTAGGAATGGAAAGGGCAATCATGAAAGAGCTAGAAAAAAATCCAAAAGTGTAGAAATGAACACAAAATTTAGAATCATCCAAACCATTGTATTCCCAATCACTATGTACAGATGCGAGAGCTGGACTGTGAAGAAAGTGGATAGAACGAAAATAAACTCATTTGAGATGTGGTGCTGGAGAAGAGTGCTGAAGATACTGTGGACAGTCAAAAAGAAAAACAAGTTAGTCCTTGAACAGATCAAACTTGAAATCTCCTTAGAAGCCAAGATGATCAAATTGAGGCTGTCGTACTTTGGACACATCATAAGAAGGCACAACTCATTAGAAAAGACAATAATACTGGGAAAGGTGGAAGGAAGTAGTAAGAGAGGAAGATGGATAGATTTAATCAGAGAAGGCACAAGTATGAATTTACGGGACCTAAGCAGAGAAATGGAGGATAGGGAGTCTTGGAGATGTCTCATTCACAGGGTCACCATGAGTCAGGGCTAACTCAAGGCAAGTTAACAAAAACAATAAGGTGACCCTGTTATGGGGTTTTCTTGGCAATATTTGTTCAAAGGGGTTTCATTTTACCTTCCTCTGAGACTGACAGAGTGTGGCTTGTTCAAAGTCAACCAGTGAGTGGAGACTGGAACCAAAATCATAGCCACTCAGATCACTACACCACATTGGCACTCTTCATAAGAAAAGAAGAATGCATTATATATTTTCAAAAACTCATACTGCATGAGGACTCTGTAAAGAACTTGAAGGTACTGATAGTCAACATGAAACTGAGTTATAACTATGATTAGAAAGAGTCTGTTCAACTGCAGTGAGATCATATCTGATTTACAGAGCCATCCTATTCATGTGTAAAATGAAATAATCCCATTCAGCTCAGTAGGATTTACAACCATTGGTTCATCTGACAGACTGACCTGACATGAAGACCAATACATTTGTGAGAACTGGAATTTATCCATAAAGTAAAAATAGATTCCAGGTACTGTTTATACTTTTCCAATGTTTTCTTTTTTATTAATTTGATTTCATTTACAAATGAAAAGAAAGAAAGAAAGTATAACTGACAAAATAGCATACAATAATAATTAATTCATCATGATTCATGGTGAGCATTCATTTTGGTTTCTTTGTTTTCAGATCATTCCAGGATAGACAGCAACCAATTTTAAAATTAAACAAACTGTAAAACTTGAAGAAGTAAATTTAAGCAATGTGAACAACAGCATAGAGTTTGTTTGTCTCTGGAAAATGACACACCCAGTTCTGGTGAAATAAATGTTTGGAAATTAAGAACCTGATAAATTTACATTTTCATTTACAGACACATGCACACCTCAGTTAAAATTTTAAAAAGTACCTTAGATCTAGATCTAGCCATAATCATACTTAATGCACACCGGACATAGCATGGCCCACGGGACCATGGGCCCTACTTGCAGCCCATAGGCCTTATATCTGATAACTTATTCACCCACCCATCTAATGGACTTTTGGTATAACGTGGCAACTGAATCCTTTATTTTGTACAATTTTCGATAGTCTTGTTTACATAGGGTGAAGCAGAAGGGTGGCAAGGAGTGTCCTCAGGCCACAATCAGCCTACGATTGGCCCAGAACTGTAGTGACCACATGGCCCACTTTCAAAGTGGGCTGCTGCTGTGATCCCAAGCCAGCAGCCATCAGGAACAGATTAAATATGCTCCTAAAAGGGCCAGCTCTTGCTGACTTGGCACAGCCTTGGTGTGGCTTCCAGCCACTTTAGGAACATGCATCATCTAAACACCACACCCCTAAAGTGGCCAGAAGCCACTTTATTTGGCCCATCTGTTTCAGTCACCTCTGGTTTTGGACCACCATCCCCACTTAAAACTATTTTGGAAGGTGAAAATTGATCACAACTGCTATCTTAGATGAGAAAAGCTTGAGGAGAGGTGTGAGGGTGAGTTTGGAGGAGCAAGAAGAGGTAAAGGTGGCTCCCAAGATCTTTGAATTTGTCCATTTTTATGTAGACAAATAAGTAAGGCTCTATTAATTTAACTCCAATGAATTTCATTGTGCATGTTCTCAGTATGACTTAGGGGCTTTACAGACCACCCCAAAGGGGCAGCCTGCAGCTACCCTTTTTGTGCTGGATTGGGGCCGCGGCATCCTCACACTGTAGCCCTGATTTGGCCTTTTGAGGGCACAAAAAGGAGACACAAAAAGCAGCTCTTTTTTGCACCCTCAAAAGGGTGCCATAGCTATGCCAGTGTGGCTATATGCTGCCCCTTTAGCGCTGTTTCATCTAGAGGTACGCCATGATGCCACACACCATCAGGGCACTCGGGGGGGGGGGGGGGGAGTCAGGGGGCATCTTTCAGGCTGGTCTGTAAAGGGCCTAAGTCTGGCTTTTACTGATTCATAGGGCAGAACAATCCTATCTTCTTGGGTGAGGAAGAAATCGCTGTTAGATCCATAGTCTTGCTCAGATTGCAGAATGTCAGAGGATGTCATTTTCCTTGCCTTTCTGCTTTCTAAAAACTCTTTACAATTTCCCCCTAGTTGATAACAATTGGAAGTCTTTATATGTGTTCTCCAAGGCTGTTGGCATGAGAACACTGCCATTATTGCCAATGTGTCCATTGCACCTCTCTAATACTATGGGAGCACCAATGGTATGGGAAGACTGATAGTCAAGAAGCTTTTGAAAGTGGCCCTTCCTTAACACTTATACATGGTAGGAGGCTCTGCAGGGCTCTTCCTGGCAGTTTAGAATTGTTCCCAGATATAGCAATCCTACCAGCCAATTTCAAGTGCATTATTCTGTTCATGTTCTTATACACTTAAGCATGCTTCAGTGTATTTTTCAGCTGTTAAGCATTCTACGTTTTTCAAGAGCATTTATTTTCAAATCATATACTGTAACTGTGTTGGAAATGTGAAGAGTTTGAATTGAAATCTCGAAAAGGAGTGTCTTGAATCGATTAGGGTCTGCCTTGCAGAGAGAGAACATCAACTGACATATACAACTCCTCCTAGAGTGTGTTCTCCTGCAATACTCGGTATCCCCCCCTTGCAGGGTAGGATTCTGGACTATTTTCAAACCCTTTCACTGCTGGTGTTGAGGAAGGCCTTTTTGTTTGCAAGATTGAATGTATACACCTCAAATGTGACCAGGGGCAGATATTTGCAGACCTCATTTTTGAATCGTGTATGTCACTGTGATCAAGCTCCAGATGTTCTCCATCATATTGTATTGTTTTGTGCATTGTATATAATTCTGAGGGGAAAATTGTTAAGAAGGTTATTGGAAATGAATATCTGTTTGGATGGGTTATCAGTGGAATGCTTATTGGAAGATTGGAACCCACATATTACCAGGTTAATGGCCAATTTTCTGGTGGAGGCAAAAAGATTATGGCTTAAATTTTAATAACAATCCTGACGTTTTATTGTAAATGTATGTTGTTTTTCTATGCCTAATAAAGATTGACTGACTGACTGACTTTATTTAGGTGCTTAGATTCAGGAGGTGCAAGCAGGGCAAAAACACACTGAAATGCAATCCCTATGAATTTCTCACATCTCTGTAGGCTGTGCTGGGTTGCTCCAGGTACTGATTCCTGGGCTGAGTTAAAGTGAGGCTTGGGAGTCATTGGGATTTTCCAATAAAAGGAAACATTGTGAATTTTCTGTTTTTATAGCATGCGAGTTGAATAGCTTCTCAACCTAACAACATTTAATCAGTTATGTAATGTAGATTCATATAAGCATGCACCCACTCCTTTCTTTTTACTTGGATCAATGGGACTTCATATTGTTTTAACTTTGTTCTGTTTTTTGTCTTTAGCTGTCACCATAGCTGCACCATTTTAAGATAATTGTTTATCCCCAGTGCCTTCTTCTATGAATGGAATTAGTGGTTGTGGGCACCATACTCCTGGCAATGTGAACTCTTGGGGGAATCAACTCTCAATGATAACTGGATTAGCAATAGGCAAATGAAAGAAAAATGAGAGATGGAGATAGGGACCATAATATCCTTTTCATCCCTGCAGCATTTTCTAAAAGGTTTAACCCTAACAGCTGAAGTGAAGATGATAAATTACGCTGCCTTTTCTAGCTAACGACTGAAATGGCAATGGTAGGAAAACATTTACCAATACATTTCTGGAAAGAATGAAAGGAAGAAAGGAAGCGTGCCTTGTGAATGATATTATTACTGAGAGAGTTTATTAAAAATTAAAATAAGTATTGGATGGAAGAAGAAAGTTTAAGGCAATTATGTAAGTTTCATTTCCTATAGTCTTCACAAAATTTTACAAGCACAAGTTCATTCTATCCTGTTGTTGTACCAGATTGCATTTTTTAAAGTTCTCAGAAAAAAGTATGTATATTATTGTGCACAGTTTCTCCTCATTTGTTGATATTTGCAATTACATGCATGGATTTTTGTGTATAGTTTTTGCTGAAGTATTTTCTGCTGATGTATTTTCAGATGCACTTCTTAGTGAAGTACTGAATAGAAAAATTCAAAACATTTCTGACAAAGAAAGATAAATTGATTCCTGTTCAGAAAATGCCAGTTGGGTTGGTTTGTAGTAAAATGTGAGCTAAAGGAATTTCAGGTATACAGTGAAATATCTCTATCCGTTTGCCACCTAAGAAGTTAAAGCTTCTCATGTATAGCAGAAAGAGTACAAAAATGCTTGGTTGGCTTTCTTTCAAACAAACAGTTTTAAATAACCGAAATATAAATATTCAGTCAAGAGAAGTAACTGGAGTCAACTGATAAATAATTGTTTTGTTCAAATCTATTATCTCTTGTGGGAGAAACTTAAACACTTGAGATTTTGTTCTAAGCTATTTTGCTACTTTTTTGAAAAGTGGCATCAAAATGCAATAAATAAAATAATATTAAAACAAAGACACTAAATAATGAATGGATTCATGTTGTATATTAGCCATGATAAGTAGTTGTCACATGATCGTAAGAGAAGGCCAGAGACCCAACTGCTCATGGACGTTTATCTATAGCTACAGTCGGCCTTCCATATCCATGGATTCAACCATCCACAGCATGAAAATATTAAAAGAAATGTATACATTCCCAAAAGCTAACATTGTTTTTGCATTTTACTACACTATTGTATTTAATGGAACCTGAGCATCCATCCATTTTGGTAACCACAAGGGGCCCTGGAACCAAACCAAGTGAATACTCACTGTAGTTGCACACAAGGGGCAACTTTCATCATTAACATGACTAGTGAGCAAATGGTTTAAGGCTATTCCAGTGTGATGTGGTTCTGATGAAAATGGTTTTCATATACCATTGCTGTTGTTATTTACCATCAGCTCAGCTCCAACCTATGATGACTCCTCTCCTAAAGATTTTTCTGTTCTCTTTTGTTTTGTTTTTGTACCTGGAATTATGTATATAACAGGTGCAACCATCATGTGTTGAATATACAAAAGGCTAGTACCCAATGGTGTCATTCTGTTATCATAAATGACTTTATACTCACAAATGCCTAGTTTTAGACTTTGCATGGGGGTGAATCCAATGAAACAGTCCATTGTACAACTGCCTACACAGCCACTTGGAGAAACACAATTTGTAGTTGCACAAATGGCACTGTGAATGAGTGTAACAGGTATTCTGACAGTAAAGATGATTTTGCTATCTCACATTCTTCATATTGAAATGAAGCATTTGAAATGTTGAATATCCTAAGTCTAAAGGAATAATATTAAGAGTAGAATTGCAGGCTTAAAATCTATTTCTGGATGTTAAGGCAGTTGTGAATGACAGAAAATGATTTCAGGCAATGTGGCACAGCCAGACTAGCTTCTCCAGGTAAATAGAAATGAGAACCCATGTGTGTGTGTGGATAAAATAGATATGTTCCTTAGCATGACTTCTTTAACAGAAAGTTGGGTAGCAGAGGCTGAAATAACATGAAAAGAATAGGGATAGGTTCCTACACCACAAAAGAGAGAGACAAGCATGTTTCAGCAAACCTTTTATGCAAAATTAACAAAATGCCCATGTGAAATGAAATAACCAGGTTTGGTAAGCCTTGCATAAGTAAACGAAAACATTTTGAACCTTCCAGAGACTTCTCGAAAGCTTCCTATTATTATTATTATTATTATTATTATTATTATTATTATTATTATTATTTCACCAGCCTCCACTTTCCTTATGATTTCCATTTTGGTGGCCAAATTAAAAGGTTTATGTTTTTAACATGCTGGATATAGCTTATCCACCTCTCCCTTTTCTTTCTACTGTTGGTACATGCTCAATAAGGGATTATAAAGATAACTGCTGTTTACCTTGCCTGTTGTAGCCAGGCATATATAGCTACACAGCTAGAGTAGAATCCTATTCTTTCCCAGATCAATTTTTAATTACTTTTTTTTTAAAAATTGAAGACACAGTACTGTAATCTATCACAAATGTGTTGTAAGCTGATATTGTTTCTCTAGTCTTTCTTCAACACCTTCTCAGTCCTGGTGCTGCTATAAACCTTGCAGCTGCATAGAGGATAAGGAAGAAAAGTATGAGTTGGGAAGCAATAAAAAGACTTTGGAAAAGGAGCTTCTTTCTCATAATGACTTACAAACACCTAGTTCTAGACTTTGTATGGGGGTGAATCCAATGAAACTGTGTGTTGTACAACTTGTTATCTGAGATGTGCCTTGATATGGAAGTATACCAATATAAGACTATATAAAAAAGTTGAGTAAGGAAGCCAAAATCTGACAAGGTGTGCCTCTAAAATGAAGTTGAAGTGATGCACAGTTAAACTCATGCAATTAACTGATAGAACAAAGATGGGGAGAGGGTGAAAGCAGAGAGAAAGCAGGAGATCAGGGCGAGTCATCAGAGGACTGAGCCAAAGACAGAAGCTGTGTGGTTATATGCAATCCCCAAAGGAGTGAGAATATTTTGTTCAAAATAAAATGCTACTCTAACAGATAGAATTAAAATAGTTTTTGATCAGATAGAGCTTATTCTGTTTAATAACAGTTGTGCTGAATTAATGTCATGCGTGTAAATGTACTATAGTGGTAAAAATGGTACAATTGTTTTGTACTACAATACTTTTAGTAGGGTAAAAGTATCTGAACAGTTTTGTATAATAAGATACATGACTAGCACATAATGCAGTGTACTGGAAATGTTGAACTGCTACAAAATACTGAAATGCATGTAGATGCCTGAAAAATCTTCAATTGAAGATATGTGTGATGTATGATGCTCATGTACTACAAATATATTGTAAACTGATATTCTACCACTGAAATGTACTATGATTACCATGTTCATGTACTACATGTTAGATGTGTATTTTAAGTTTGGGAGGTATTCCTTATGAGAGAAAAGATTAATAATGGGGCTCAGAGGATGAAATATCAATAGAAATAATGTCCCTGGACTATGTAATGTCTATGAATAAGAGACTGTGGCTAGATTGTCTACATAATATGATGATCTTCCACTAAGAGTATGTAATTGCGCAAACTAATTGTTTTATTTAATAAATATGTTTATGGTTTTACAAGTCATTTCTACAAAAGAAATAAAGCTGCAAATTCATTCATTTGAATGTCCAAAGGTGAAGAGAATCTTAAGAGGTCTGTTATTGTTGATCTGCATTCTTAGACAATACTGATTTTTACAACTTTGGGAGCTCAGTTGAGGGCATGCATATCCATTATCCATTAAGGTGACCTGGTGGTGCAATGATTAAATGCCAGTACTACAGCCACAATGTTGTGAGTTTGATCCCAGGGCCCCAGAGTTTACTCAACCTTCCATCCTTTCGTACGTTGGTAAAATGAGCACCCAGTTTCTTAGGGGCAATTGGCTTACAGACTGTAAACCACTTAGAGAGTGATGAGTTCACTATGAAGTAGTACAGGCATGTAAATGCTATTTCTATTGCTTAACCATTATCAACCAGTCTTTCCTGGTAGTCTTTCTTGTTCAATTTATGCCAAGACATTTAAAGTTCCCCACATGATCTTTGCTCAAGATTAACAGGATTTTTTAAATAGCATACACACACAAAATGCTATTGTTCCTTTTGAAGGACAAATTGGATTATAACCCCCCCCCTTTCTTGTGATAGCCCATTTTTACCCTCTCAGCCCTCCATGCTTGCAGGACTAGAAGCAAGCAAGGGAGGGACTTTCTGTGGGAGGAATGATCGGGTAACCATTTGGCTTGGTAAGATCCCACCAACAAGTTCATCCCTCTGACCACAGCATTTCCTGTCTCGATTCACAGTACAAGCTAGACATCCAAAAACCTAATATTTTCCAGGACAGCAGAGTTAAACAGGCATCTTTTATAAGTTGCATTAATGCTGACTAGATGTGGATTCACTTCAAAAATGGCTGTACTTCATGTATTCCCCAAGACTATAATCGAGGTGGGTACAGATTCATTTTGCTAGCCTTAAGATGGAAAAGATATAAATGCTTCATCCTTTTTGTAAATGAAAAAAAAAAATAATACAGCCAAAGCTCATTTTGCTGTGTACAGTCTCTGTGTAAGTTTTGTACCTTTTATAACTCAGTTTAATGGAACATGTTTACTGCTGATTTAGGGAAATGCCTTTACATTCACAGTAAAATATGGACAAATCCATATTATGTTACTGAAAGTCACATGTGGTTGACCAAGTCTAACCATATAAAAAAATAATTAGATTTCTTACCCTACAGACTGTTAATCAAGTGAGGGACTTTTTTTTTTAATATTATGAACTAGGAAAATACTGAGTACTAAAACATTTGATTCTTTAATTAAGATAGGAGTAACCAGATTTATTTGCACTTCAAAAGCCAATGTCATCCTCTAATTGGTAACCTGTACAAATGGCTGCTATTTATTTGGCCAGAATAAATCACTGATATTTATAAATTACTGGTATATATTTATTTATAATTACTGATATTTTCCACTTCCAGTCTTGAAGTGAGAGAGCACATGATTATATGCTGCTCCACACATTATCTCATGAAGGGGCATAGTACAGTGGTGCACTACATGCTTTGCATTCAGAAAGCCCAGTTTCTTCACTGGTATCTCTGGTCAAAGATTCATATTGATTATGAGAACTGTTTGTGTAGAGACTTGTTGTCAGTTAGACAAGAGGGATCAATGGACTGAATAAATTCAAGACATTTTCATATGCCCATATGATAAAAATTTAGGAGTGTACAAATTATTTTGTGATCCTTGTCATTTATCCATATGTTCAATCATAACTCCCTTCCATTCTGTTTCTAGCAATTACTACACACACACACACACACACACACACATTTTGCACTTAATTTATACACCTATCCATATAAAATACATTTTTGTATATGGTACATAATTTGATTGCTAAGTACTAACATCCCCAGTGCACCTGTGTGCAAAGTGCATAAAGGACAAGGAGCATGAACAAAGGCCTGTTACAGACTGCCAAATTAAAGCTGCTTCGGGTCTCTTTGGAGGTATGCTGTTTAAATGATGCATGCATCCTAAGAATCAGGAAGCTGCACCAAAGCTGCACTCCAGTGCTTAGGAATGGAATGTGGCTTTGGCGCGACCACAGGACTCTTAGGACCCATGCATCATTTAAATAGCATACCTCCAAAGAGATCCAAAGCAGCTTTATTTTGGCAGTCTGTAACAGGCCAAAATGGCTATCAGCATGAATTTGGATGATTGTGTCATTCACTGACTGAATGGTACTTTAAATTATGATTTTCCAATGGCATCGGAAATAAGTTAAGTTTTTTGGTCACTGAAAAGGGAATAAAAAAGACTCACTTGAATACTGACCTGAGTTTATTAAATTTCATGGTTAACAAAACCAAGCCTTCTTGTATTGTGAACATATGAACACATGCACTGTGGTTTCAGAGTATCAGATATTTTGGCAAATTTCCTGCATAACCTAAAGGGATAGACGGATGTTTCCCACAGCTGTGTCTTTCGATGCTGTGAAATTTCCTCTAGCATATTAGGCTGAAATAAATCATAGTGTAACTTCTGTTGAAGTTGACCTTTCTGTTCCTGAACAGGCCCATGACTACTCTGTGTCCCAGATTTCAAGGTCAGTGAATTAATGACAGCACATTATTCAGTTAGGACAGCTAGTCCTTTAGCCTACAAAGAAAAAGGGAGGGAGGGAAAACATGTCTAAAAGCTGTTCATAAACTAACTGCAACTCTTTGGTAGTGCCAAGCTCAAATGGCCCCATCTGGTTTATTTCAGTTTTCCATGTGCAAAGTAGGCCTTTCTTTGCTGAACCCATATTAGAATTTAACATCCAGCAAACTCACACCACAGCTTGAACTGCTTTGCCATTTTTTTCACTTGAGAATATCCCATGTTCCTCATGCTCATGTGCCTGGTCTCTGCCTGCCTATTGTAGGATGTTTACTGGACACAGGCCATGTGGTCAATCCCATTTACAGTTTAATTAGAGGAACCTTGGATGCTAAGCTGACAGAGGTACAAAGGATGGGAATCCATCCATTTTATTGACAAAATACTTCAGTACATCCCAGTGGCTGGTGGCATATAAGTTATTCGTCTGGAAAGATGTTTTAAAACTTTAGTGCTTAACAGAGCTTGAAATATGCATCTGTTCATTGTCCATCCTGAAATTAGATTGATAAAAGATAGACTATTGTGCTGATAACATGAATGCAAGGTTCCAAGACAATTCTTAATATTTCATGACACTCTTGGATGCCAATTGAACTGTATTGTTGATACTTTTTATTATTATTTCTGTGAGCTTGGGACACAGACTGACTTGAAAATGCTAGTCAATATGCACAAACTAGCTGGGGTTGGGGAATTTCATAACAAAAATATCAATGGGAAAATATAGCTTTAGTATATATAGGCCCCCAAAAGGCATATAGGCTCTCACAATCTACTTATGCCAATTTCAGTTGAATAGTACAGTGGCTATTATTCCCTGACAATGGGAGCTTGTGGTTTGACTGCTTCACTGCACCCTTAACTTGGAATAGGGGTATGAAAAAAATCTCTTCTTCATAGAGACTTTAGAACTAGATCAGACATTTATTTATTTATTATTATTCATTCATATGCAGATTTTCTTCCAGGACAGGAAATAGTCATTTACATTATCTTTACAAAGTGGCTACTTCTGAGTCTATAACTAGTTATTCTGTAGTGTTCTGTACTCTGTCCCAGATAAGTTTAGTCCAGTCTAATAGTGCAGGCAAAGAAAACAGCTCTTGCTTGTACAGTCCTGGGTGTCAACATCTCTACCTTCACCTCAAAGACCAAAGTGGTCACAGGTAATCAGGTATCCAGGGTAGTTGGTGCTTCCATTTCCTTACTACACTCTACTGTAGCCTCTTCTGTTCAACCTCCTCCTTCTTCCAGCCATCTGTCCTTTTGTCCTCTGCATACCTTGCATCTTTCATCTCTGTTCTACTCCAACCCCTGTTCATCTTCTGCCTCTCACATGTGGACACATCCCTTTTGATTCCTTCTTCCTGCCTTGTGTTCTACGTCTCCTTAACTCCTGCAGGAGTAATTCTTTTGCCACATCAGCATGGTCAACAAAACAAGTGAAGTAATATAATTGCTTAGTGTTGTACCTTAGGGCTCTTCCAACTAGATCCCATCTGCTGCCACCTGTCATGCCTTGCCTGAGGCCCAGCCAGGAGAAAAGGCTGAGGTAGTAAATCTTGCAAAACAGGGAAGAAACCTATGCTTTTATAGCCTATGCTACATTAATGAGGCTAGCTGTGCTTATTATGGCCAGCGATAGAAGAACTCACCTGACACAGCTTCTCCATGGGTGGCAACATATTAGATACCCTTATTATGAATCTGCTTGACTCTACTGTGTTTTTGGAATTCTGGGTTCCACCTTGGTTAATCCTTTTGGTTACTCCCTACAGTTTGTGCTTGGCTGGGCTGTTTTGTGGTTTCTGACTTGAACCATGGGTGTAATGGAAAAGGCTTCAGATTTTTAAACAGTGGTAGTGTTAACCCAGCCTGAGGTCCTATAGATCTCCTCAGCAGATCAAAGGTGTGGAGCTCCATGGCATTTGGCAGACACCAAGTATGACACCATCACCCTCAGCTGTCTTGCTTTCTTCACAGCGAAATAAGTGCTGCAGTCCTTCCTTTTGACATACTAATATTTCATGTGTAGACTTGGAAGAGAGCCTTTTTCCTTAAATAAATAAATAAATAAATAAACAAACAAACACAAAGAGTATTCAAACCTACCAGTGAAAATGGTGTAATCCACAAAGGTCCAGTCTGAAAACTCCTAATGATTACTAACTTGGGCTGGATGCCATTAGTATCTGATAATGTTCAGCTCAATTTCTTGAGCAGGCAGCAGATTGCTTGCGAGCAATCTCTGTCACTGGGATCCTAGTAGACTCTTTGGCTCAGAGAGTTTGAAGCCAGTTCCCACTGGTCCACCACTTACAGTCTTTCCATGGCAGGGATAACTTGGCCACAGTAGTTTCCTGCACAAATGCTCTCCCTAACACAATGCTGAAATTATTCTTATTGTTTTAAATTTAACATTGTTTAACCCAAAGATAGACAACTTTGAGTACTGAATTGTATACTGACTAGATTACTGCACTACACTCTTATAGCACTGCTGTTCCACTTTAACTGCTCTGGCTGCCTCCTGTTGCATTCTGGGATTTGCAGTTTAAGGAGAGGCATTTAGAATTCTCAGCCAGAGAGTTCTTAGGTCTCACTGAAATACAAGCCTCAGAATGCAAGAGGAAGCAGCGAGAGAAATAACTGTGGAATAACAGCACTATAAGGGTATAGTGTGGTAATATGGCAAAAATTGCCTTGTTGTAACCCCCCCCCCCAAGTCTCATGTCAGGAGAAAGGTGGGATACAAATGATGATTATGAAGATAATAGTGGTTTAAGTTGACTTTATTATAGGCCAGTTGAAAGTTTATGATCTAGGACAGGATAAAAATCTTTTCATAAACAAGTGAATACATATGTATATGCAAAAATCAAAACACAATTCTTAAGTCACAGAAGCATTGGTTACAAATTTGGTTGCAAAATTACAAGAGCTCTGATGTTTTACTTTTCTGGACACCTCCCCACGATCATTGGGAGATTGTGGGAGCTAATTTTCCAGTTCTGAAAATTATAGTACAAGGAAATCATTCCCCTTCCCCCCTTCACCTTTGTCCATTTTTGAGGAGTGAGTTGGATGGTAGAAACAATAGCAAGCCTTGAACTCAGTTCAAAGATGAGTTTTAGCCTACTGAACATCAGTTGAACATATATGAAAGAGTGTAACTTACCACCAGTTTATACAGTGCTTGAGAGATGGTGATTTCTATTCACTTTTTGGCTTTTAGGAGTATCCCATTCATAGTTGCCAGCAGGTGGTGAGGAAAGTGTCTTAAATAAATGCATAAGAAAACATGTCATGTTACTTTTACCCTTTCTGCTTTGTGTCTCTTTGATGCTAGGTAGAAGACACTGGGCTATGATTCCCATCATTCCCAACCTGCATACCTACAAGTCCCATCATCCTCAGTCAACTGACAGAGAAGATTTTATATTTTGTCTTTTCCTCTCATTCTATTAAATTATGCCACAAACTAGCAGATCCTTTTACAGTACAATAGCAAACATGATTACTCAGAAGTAGGTCCTCTGAGAGTGCATCTCCACTGTAGAAATAATGTAGTTTGACAGCACTTTATTTGCTGCAACTCCATCCTATGGAATTCTCGGATCTGTAGTTTTACAAGGTCTTTATTCTTCTCTGCCAAAGGGTGTTGGTGCCTCACAAAATTACAACTCTCAGGATTCTGTAGGAACCATGATAGTTAAATTAGTGTCAAAATGCATTATTTCTACAGTGAAGATGCACCCAGAATGCAATAGAAAATCATCTCTAAAACGTATGTTTAGTATTGCAAGTGTCATTAAATTATTTATGGTTCCAGCTGTTAGGGATGGGAAAGACATTCAATGGATTGACATTCCTCTATACCTTCCAAATTAGCAATGCAATATCTTGTCCTAAAATCTCTGATCTTTCCAATATGTCTCAGTGCAGGACAATATACACAAAATCATTCAGATATTTGAAAAATGTGCACAGCTAAATATGCATATATTAGAAAAATGCAGCTAGACACTTTAGTCAATGGGAAGAATGCATAAAATGTGTACACTATTTAAAATGTTTCCAAATGCATACTTTAGAACAAATAAGAATACATTTTCATGGACAGTGAGATTACATATGTTGATGCCTTCATACAGACAAAATCCATATTGTATCATCCTCAAAACCCAGTTAAGATTTCCCCCCCTTAAAGTTAGATAATGATGCACAGCACTTTTATCATAAAAAAAAAGAAAAAGAAATCACTGTCATGGGGGAAAAAACAGTGAATTAATAATAGTGAAAGAATTCCAGTTAAAAGCCAAACACTTGCCTCAGTAATAATGTCTTTCCACCTTCATTGCATTTTTTCCTCTTGGCACAAAGAATGCTTTTAAGAGGGTTTTTTTGGTAGCTAGCAAAATGGATTTTTCAATATGTCTTGATTCTCAAAGGTTTTAAGGATTTTGCTAACCTACGGCAAACTGTAATTTGTAGTCTTAGCAAAGTTGGAGAGCACTACTTTTCACAGGAACATAAGGACTCACTGGCTCCCGAACTAATGTGACACATTTTTTTTTTAAATCTTGCTGATGCTTATTTAACACATAGATGCTTTTTCATTGGTGCAATTTAAAGTGAGGACAGGATGACTGGATTTATTTAATGGGAGTTTGATCATTATAAAGGAAGAACAGGGAGTTACATTACACAACAAAAATACAAACTGTGAATAATTCTTGACCTGTTCTTTGAATCCTCTGAAAATGTGGGATGGGGATCAAAATATCTGTATCATTCCTGCCTACCTTTGATTTTTTTTTTCTCCCTGAGAACTACCTGACTTGACTTGGGAATGGAAGTGTCATTGAAGGGTTGTTGTCTGGAATTGTCTGAATTAAATCTTCTGTATAATGTGTGTGTGCTTGTATTGTGTGTCTTCAAGTCATATATGACATATGGCGACTTATAGACAAGTTTATACAGCATTCAGAGGAGGCTAGCTGTTGCCTTTTTCTGAGGCTGAGAGCATTAGACTTGCCAAAGGTGATCCAGTTGTTTTCATGGCCAAGCAGGAATTGAACCCATTCTTCAGAGTTGTCCAACACTCAAACAACTATGTCATGCTGACTTGTATTTTCTTTTATTTAAGATGCTCAAACCACCATACCATGCTAGCTCCAGGTTTCTATTATGTTTAACATGCCAAAGCTTGACTCTGTTGCCAGAGAGTTAGTTAGCACTTTTATGGCTATGTTGGCAAGGGAGGGATATGATAAGCAAGAAGGAATTGTCATCAGGTACAGAGGAACTACAAGATCTACAAAAGGAGATAAAAAAAATCTAAAGGAGTCATACACTCCAAATCTTTGGGTGCTGAAAACCTGATGGAGTGCAAGTGTCACCCAGGTTTTGTTTCCATGGAATAAGTTCATTACTTTATGAACCTTTGTAACAGGTTTAATAAGGGGTCATTAACATGCCAAGACATTAATGCAACATTAACATCCTAAGAGATACAACTCTCCCACTATGTTTTGAAGATCCAGGGACCAGCACTATAGCACTTTTACAAAGAGGACCACAGATTCACCTTTTTACAATGTTCTGAAATGGGGTTGGGGAATTAGCTCATCTGTATGAGACACAAATTTCATTTTCACAGGCAAGAATGAATGAGTTTACCATTTTTCTCTTTGCTGGAAGGCAGTCATTGAAAACTACAGGTTTTAAAGAATATTCACATTTCAGGACATGTTCTGTGCCACAAAAAAGGCATATAGGGTTTATTTATTGGCTCACCAAACAGAAGTTTTTGCATAGTTTTTTTTTTGTTGTTGTTGTTGTTGTTTTGCATAGAAATTTTATTTTCTGCCTGGAAATCCACAAAAACATGGATTTTTCCATGCAGAAGAAATCCCAAACTGTGAAGAGTTCACCCAGATTTGTCTTGTCAAGGCTTCCCTGTACTTGAGAAATCTGTTTCTTCATCATTTTTAAAAATATTTTAAAATATTATTCCCATCTCTACCTTATTTAGAATAAAGACTTTCCTCTTATAAACTTCTCCTTTCCATCCTCATCTGTGTTGTATGTTGGTGAAATCCCATTTTGGGAGAAAGGCAGGATATAAGGGCAATAAACAAATAATTATGAGAGTACTTTTTTCTGAGGGATGGGAGGGAAAAAGATTCTGGACAAAGCCAGGTTTTGAGAAAGGGGCAAACATAGATTATTGATGCCATTCAACTGACCTGGGGATCCCAAAACAAATAGAAGAATCTACTTGGGAGAATAACTAAAAAATGTGGACACCCTTGTCTACTAAAAAAATGGGAAATGGTTGGCAAATTTCTCTTTTTCTCTTCCAATCTTATACCAACAATGATTGCATTTGCAAGGACTGAAATTAGCATGTTCTTTTGAGAGTGAGGAGAGAGGCCCTGGTGGCGCAGTGGTTAAATGCCTGTACTGCAGCCACTCACTCACAAACCATAAGGTTGCGAGTTCAGTACTAGCAAAAGGGCTGAAGCTCAACTCAGGCTTGCATTCTTCCGAGGTTGCTAAAATGAGTACCCAGATTGTTGGGGGCAACTAGCTTACACTTTGTAAACCACTTAGGGAGTGCTTAAGTGCACTGATAAGCGGTATAGAAATGTACTTGCTTGCTATTGCTATCCTTTCAAATATCTTTTGAACATCATAGGCTATGAGTTCCAGTTAAACCAACTGTAACCCTCACTACAAGGACAAAATCCCCACAAATCAATAGCCAACACAAATTAAAATTATCCTTCACAGATATTGCTCAGAACCAGAGGATATGGACTGTTTATTTAGGATAAAGTAGAAACCCAAAATGACAGGTGATGGAAAAGGAAGGCATGGCTGCAAAACTGCAAAACTAAACAGGAGCCTCCCACACTTGGAATCAAAATGTTGGAAGAGAGCACAAGGGCCATCCTGTCTAATCCCCTGCCATATAGAAATGCACAATCAAAACATTCCCAATGAGATGGCCATCCAGCCTCTGTTTAAAAACCTCCTAAAAAGAGACTCCACCACACTCCAAGGCAATGTGTTCCACTGCTGAACAGCTCTTACCATCAGGATGCTCTTCCTCATATTTAGGTGGAATCTTTTTCCTGTAGCTTGAATCCATTACTTTGTGCCCTAATATCTGGAGCAGCAGAAAATAAGCTTGCTCTATCCTCTATATGACATCCTTTCAAATATTTAAAGGTAGCTATCGTGACACCTCTTAACCTTCTCTTCTCTTGGCTAAATGTACCCAGCTCCATAACCTACTCCGATAGGGCATGGATTCCAGACCTTTCATCATTTTGATTACACTACTCTGGACATGCTCCAGCTTGTCCACATCCTTCTTGAATTGTGGTGTCCACAACTGGACACAATATTCCAGGTGAGGTACTATTGCTTCTTTTGATCTAGGCACTAGATCTTATTGATGCAGTCTAGAATTGCTTTGGCTTTCTTAGCTGCTGCATCACATTGCTGACTCATTTTCAGCCTGTGGTCCACTAAGACATCTAGATCCCTTTTGCATGTACTGTCATCAAGCCAGGTGTCATCCACCCTAATTTTTTTTTTAAACAAAACAAAATTAAACAATAAATAAAGTTTAAGGGAAAACCAGAAAACCTGGCATCCTTAATTTTGTGGTCATCTGTTGAAGGCAGCTGCTGTTCTTAGTGAGACTGGATCTTGCATTTATGCTTTTCCATCTTTGGTGTCCTCCTATCTCTCCACTCCCCCCAACCCCAAAAGTATTTTGGAATCTACACCAGACCATGACATGTTGTCAGTCTTGGCTTCAGCTATTCAACATTCGAAAAATTTACACCCTTCAGATTTTGTTGAAATTCTGTTGTTGACAACTGTACATGCTATTTTGCCTGGAGTTTAATCTGTCAGTATGTGTTAAGTGTACAGGCATTCTGACCTATAGCATTACACCCTTTGGTGTCACCTGGTGTGGTGACATTCCCCCTTCCCCCCAGGCTACCCATTGCCATCCAGACCACATCTGAGAGAATTGGTGCCATGACCTCCAAGGGCCTGTTCAGAGCCTGTCATGGCCATCACACCAGACTCTGAAGGGAATTCACACACACCCCAGTAACACCGGCTGCTCTTGGTGGCAGTGCTGTGTCTCCAGAAGAGCTGTTTGGTGTCTCACATGACTGCTGGGCAAGTGAAAAAGGGGCATGATGCAAGCCTCACTAGATGTAGCACCCCTCTGGGTTGTCACCCAGTGCAGTTCGCACTCCCCCTCCAATTCTGACCCTTTTCTTTCCCAGCTCTATTGAGAGTCTTCAAACACAGTTTCTACAGGTTAAACAAATGCCCCCCCCTACTTACATTACAGGATAATAACTATTATAATAGCTTTTGAGACTCGTGGTGAAGAAATACAATTAATCCAAAGAAGCTGAGATTTCAAAGCACTGTGATTTTGCTAGCAACTGTCTGCTGTGCCTTTATACAGAATCTGCATGGTCACACTGTTCCCATCAACACTAAATTTAGCCTAGAGCTTCCTGAGGAAGAAGTGCATATACATAGCAGAAATAATCTCAACTATATATTCCAATTGGCTGATACTGGTTTATTGCCTGGACTGCACTTTATTTATTCTTTGGGCAAATTTTGCCAGAGGTCTGAATTTTATCCTCCAATTAATGAAATTACCTAGTTTTGTTGGGATTGAAAATCTATTATTTACATGCCTGTGCACTTTCTCTCTTTTTTCTTCTATCCTGAACTCTTTCCATTTCACACTACTTTTTATTTCCACCCCATTGCTGAGTTTGCCTGGGTTGCAAACTACTCTTCCTCTTGCAACTTGGTCATCCTTATCCATACTCAAAACTAGGTGTAGGAATATCCTCCAACTGTTGTAATTTTGCATGGACAGTCCTGATTCATTTTCTATCATTCCACATTTTCAACTGTTTTTAAAATGTCCCAGTTTGTCTCTCTCCTCACTCCATATTCTCCATTCTTCCTGGATTACTTCATTTGTTGCAAAAGTAGTTCAAAATGCAGAAGTTGTTTGGACTCAACTCAGTGGGGAGAAAAAGATGGAGTGTTACCCTTCCCTGTAGATCTAGGCAAAAGCAAACAGCTGCAGCCTCCTAGCTTGGCTTATTAATAATGTTTGTCATATTGACTACACTCTGATGTTATTTGACTACATGTGTCCCGGTTTTTGTCTGTGAAGTGCTGGAGAGTATGCTGTAAGTATCTCTATCAAACCTCAAGTTTTCCTGTTCTGTAGGATTGTTCTGGAGAAGGTAGCTTACTTCTGATGTGCGCTTTTACTCTTGAAGACCTGAAATCTCCCATGTAGACTGCATCTGCACTACAGAAATAATCTAGGTTGACATCACTAATTACTATGACTCAGTGTAATGGAATTCTGGGATTTGTAGTTTTTGAGACATTTAGCCTTCTCTTTCAGAGAGCTCTGGTGCCACAACAAACTACAAAACCCAGAATTCCATAGCACTGAGCCATGGCTGCTAAAATGGTATCAACCTGGATCATTTCTACATTGCACATGCATGAATATCAGCCTAGTGACTAGATAGTACGTCATGATGCAATGTGGTACTGCAGACTAGAAAGAGCTTTTTATTAAAATTAATCCATCCAAAATGTGAGTGTGATCCACAGCCACAAGGTCATTTTAGTAGTCAAGTTTCAAGTATCTAGGTTTCAAAGTCTTAAAGATGCAGGACACACACACACACACACACACACACACACACACTTATATTATTAGAAACAGGAAGATTTCTCATTTCTTTTTAGCTCTCTAGCAATAATCTTGGCTGCTGATTACACTTCCAGCTGGTGGGAAATAGTGAGAAGGGATATAACAGTTACAGTGGTTTTGTTTATTTTTTTAAAGGGGGAAGAATCTTTGTGCAGATAATAACTGCTGCTACTGCTTTTATAAAATAGGTGTTGCAAATTCTGCCTAATTGCATTTAATGCAGAATAAGACTTCTAAATGCAAGCAAATATGCCCCAATTGCCGCAAGTATTACATTCCGTTTAAAAGATACACCTTAACTGCTGGGAAAATTACTAAGGGAGCTGATAACAGATTTTGTGGATGATATACATTTATATTGCTTAAATTCTGGCCTATGGCCAGGGATGTACTGTAATGGACACAATCATGAAGTCAACTTAATGAAAGTGTAAAGACTTATTCTGCTTGTGAGAAAATGTCCTTAATGTTTTGGGTTCTTTTTTTTTTTTTAATGTTGTAAGGTAATACCAGACACTAAGGAAATTGGTGGAGAGTTCAGAGAACAAAATTTGCTTCCATTTTAAGGGTCAGAGGATCCTAGAAGCTTCTGGACTTGTTCTAGCATGACTCTTTTGTACTGATTACAATTAACATGTAGACCTGGATAGAAGAGCATTGAAAATCCCCATCCACATCACAAATGTATTTAGTAATTTTAAGCATCAACTCCAACCTCCAGACTCTCACATCAACTTTTGGAAAGACACTTTACAACTTGACGCAAAGTCTCTGTTGACCCCTGATGGATCTTGTTCGTTTGATCTTACTGCACAATAACTGTTGAATAGCACCAAATCCTATGCTTTCATTTTGTTCTTGTTCTTTCCCCCTTTTTTTTTGTTCCTATATTGTATCATGTAGAAGCTGTGTACTGCTATCTTGAAAGGACTTAAAATTCAATAAAACTGAATAAGAAAAAAAGTGCAAATCAAGTTTTGCTGAAAAAGCTTAAGAGAGTAGTGATAATTCTGCTGGTCTTCAAAGACAAAGCTGAAAGTAATATCACTAGCAATCCAATGACTCAGTGGTTTGTATGGAGCATATAAGCTACCTGTTAGGATGCTGCATATTATTAAGTAAACACTCTTGGAGCTAAGGATGGAATGGGTATTCAACAATTTCCCAAAGATGGTCAAAATTTGGTGTTCCTGACAACTCAGAAACACCAATGGGAATCAAAACAGCACTTGAAAAGTTCCCATAGCTTGCAGAAACGTTTGTTGTTCTCAATACAGCAAAGAAGTGCTGCGTTAAAAGTCGCACAGTTGGAATGCAGCAGAATTCTCCAAGGCAAAGTTACACATTTATACTAACTAAAAATGCAAAATTGGTAAAGCCAATTCAAAGTGAGAACAATGCTATACTTGTATTTGAATGCATGTTGCAATAACTCACCTACTGCCTGGACCTTTGCTTCCCTCTTTGTACTGGGCTTTTGCAGGACTGAGGCCTTGACTCAGCAGGCACTGCTTCATCCAGTGTAGCTGCCTTGGCTGTCTGAGGTATAAGGCCAGGACTTCTGCAAGAAACTCACCAGGCAACATCCACATGCATTAGCCACCTGCCCCCCCTCCCCCCGATTCTAATACTACTGTCCTATCAGTTTAATAGGAAAGATGTGTTTTCCTGAGGAGGGAGGGGATGTACAGAGTTAGGGAACAGCCATTGGAGTCATTCAGGGCAGAGGGAGATATGGAGGGAGGAGATGATTAAAACACCAAGGAAGAGGGGGGCACAAGAGGGTGCTTGCAGTCTCCAAGGTGTTTCCCAGTCCAAATAGTATGGATAGGCTTGGTGACAATCCCCCTTAGTTGAAGCTGCTGCTGCTAAATGCCAGGTCACTGAATGGTAAAACAGCTGCCATTCAGGACCTGATCTTGGAAGAACAAGCTGACCTGGCATGTATAACAGAGACCTGGTTGCATGAGGGGTGTGTGTGTGTGTGTGTGTGTGTGTGTGTGTGTGAGGGGGGTAATCTCTCTCAGCTTTGCCCACCATGTTTCTCTGTGCAGCATCAGGAAAGACCTGGGGGGCAGCGAGTTGGAGTTGCAGTGGTCTTTCGTGATTCCATCCCCCTGACCAGATGCCCCCTCGCACAGTATACAGGTTTTGAATGTGTTTATTTAAAAGTGAGTAGCTGGAACAGAATAGGGATTCTGTTGGTGTACTATCCACCCTGCTGCACAACAGTCTCCCATCCTGAACTAGCCAGGGTGGTCTTGGGATTGTTGTTGGAGTCTCCTCATCTATTAGTGTTGGGGCACTTCAACATCCATACTAAGACTGCCCTTTCAGGAGTGGCTCAGGACTTCATGACCTCCATGACAACCATGGGTCTGTCCCAAGTGGTATCAGGTCTTACTCATGCTGCCTGGTACACTCTGGACCTTGTTTTCTGTGCTGGGTGGGGTAATGATGACCTTGGTGTGGTGGAACTCTCCACAGTTCTGTTGTCATAGACAGATCATTATCTGGTCAGATTTAGACTCACTGGGACTTGGAACTTCTGCAGGGTGGAAGACTGATTAGGATGGTCTGCCCCAGGAAGCCGATGAATCGGGATTCCTGAGGGCTCTTGGGGAGTTTCCTGTCACCTCAGCAGGAGATTCTGTTGAAGCCCTGGCCAACCTTTGAAATCAGGAAATGGCCAGGGTGGTGGACACATTCACTTCTGAGCGTCTCCTCTCATGGAGTGGAGCCAAACAGCCCCCTGGTTCTCCAGGGAGTTGATGGTGATGAAGAGAATGACACAGAAACTAGAGTGATGTTGGCAGAAGACTTGGAGTGAATCTGACCTAACACAGACTAGAGCCTATTTGTAGCAACACAGGCAGTAAAGAAATTATTTTTCATGGCCAGCATTGCATCTGCAAGGAGCCATCCAGCAGAGCTGTTCCAAGTGATCTTTTACACATTTGCCCTCAAGTAGAAACTATAGATCATGCAGAGGTCTGCTGTGAAGAATTTGGATGGCATTTTGCAGATAAAATCGCTCAATCCTCTCTGACTTGGATGCAGTAGTTGATACAGTGTCAGTGAATATAACCTTGGCACCTGTCTGTCCAGCATTCATGGATACTTTTCAAATTGTCCAGCTTGATTATGTGGACAGGAGAGGTGAAAGCCACCACATGTGTCTTAGATCCTTGCCCTTCCTGGATGATTAAACAGCCCAGAGGGGACTGGCTGAGTGGGTGAAGGAGGTAGTCAGTGCCTCGCTTCAACAAGGCAAAGTTCCAATGTGCCTATGAAGATTATCACATGAGGATTTACTGTTAGGGAACTGCTAGGGAAAGGTTTAGCAAGTGTGTGTGTATAATCCTTTGATGCTTCCCCAGCATTAGGAAATCATGAGCTCTCTCTAGCATCCCTGAATCATTCAAGGAGAGTTTCCATAAATGGAAAATTAGCATTTATGGGGAAGGCACTCTCCCTGAATGATTAAGGGACACTAGAGGGAGCTCACGATTCTCTAACACTGCGGAAACGTTAAAGGGTTACACACACACACGTTTGCCAAACCTTTTCCCAATGGTTCCTTGTGTGATAATCTTCTAAAAGAGGAAGTTTTGAGACCTTTGTTAAAAAAAAATAATCTCTGAATCCGACTGTAATGGATAATTATAGACCAGTGTCCAACTTACCATTTTTGGGCAAGGTACTGGAACATGTGGTGGCTTCCCAACCCCAGGGGTTTCTGGATTAAACAGATTATCTAGATCCATTTCAATCTGATTATAGGCCTGGATATGGAACAGAGACAGCCTTAGTCGCCTTGATGGATGACCTACACAGGGAACTGGACAGGGGGAGTGTGTCCATTCTGGTTCTGCTGAACCTCTCAGTGGCTTTCGATACCATTGGCCATGGTATCCTTCTGGGCTGCCTCTCTGGGATGGGACTGGGAGGGAGGCACTGTTTTACAGTGGCTCCATTCCTTCTTGGAGGAGTGAACCCAGAAGGTGTTGCTGGGGGACTCATGCTTGATCCCCTGGCCATTGGCCTGTGGGGTTCCTTAGGGTTCTGTGCTGTTCCCTATGCTATTTAACATATACATGAAACCACTGGGAGAGGTTGTCCGGAGTTTTGGGGTGTGGTATCATCAATATGCACATGATAATCAACTCTACTACTTGCAATGTCTGTCATGAGTAATGAACTGGATGAGGGCAAACAAGCTGAAACTTAATCCAGACAAGAAGAGGTGCTCCTGTTCAGTCCAAAGGCAGATCAGGGTATAAGGAACCAGCCTTGGTTAGATGGGGTCACACACTCCCTTAAGACACAGGTTCACAGTATGGGGGTACTGTTGGACTCACTTTTGAAACTGAAGCCACAGGTCTCTGCAGTGACCAGGAGTGCTTTTGCACATTTAAAATTTGTGCACCAGCTGTGCCCGTTCCTTGAGATGCCGGATCTGGCCACAATGGTACATGACTAGTTACATCCTGTTTGAACTACTGTAACAGGCTCTACATGGGCCTGCCTTTGAAGAGTGTTTGGAAAATTCAGCTGGTTGAAAGAGCTGCTGCCAGGCTACTAACAGGAGCAGATTACAGAGACCACACAACCTCCCTCCCCCCCCTGTGAAATAGCTTCATTGGCTGCCAGTTTGTTTCCAGGCACAATTCAAGTTGCTGGTTATTACCTAAGAAACCCTATATGGCTCAGGCCCACACTGTTTGGCATACCGTATCTCCTTGTATGAATTGGCCCCGACTCTGAGGTCCTCTGGAGAGGCTCTCCTCTCTGTCCCAACACCATCACAAGCATGGTTGGTAGGGATGCGAGAGAGGACCTTCTTAGTGGCTGCTCCTAGATTTTGGAACTCCCTGCCCAGGGAGATCAGAATGGCTCCCTCCTTGATGGCTTTCCACCAACAGGCTAAGACCTACCTGTTCACACAGGTTTTTAAGGAATTGTTATAAGGACAGGCTAGGATGTTGTACCATTTCAAAAAGTTTTGATACAGTGATATATATATATATATATATATATATATATATATAGAGAGAGAGAGAGAGAGAGAGAGAGTTTTATCTTTTTAAAATGTGTTTTTTATTGTATTTTTTTCCATTTTAATTGTACTGTTTTTAATGTTGTGAAGCCACTGTGAATACCAGTTCTGAGGAAAGAGTGGGATACAAATAAATATAATAATAATAATATGTTTGTGTAATACATAATAAACAATTCTACCTGTCCATTTACCCAATAGCTGCCCTCCTGGGGGCTGATCAATATCTGTACCTTTATTCCTTACATTATGCCAAAAATCCAATTCATTTCCCAAATAACAAAAGTAAAGTAAAGGGGGGAAGGGGAAGGGGTAGTTTAAAAGATTGCTGTGGACTGAGGAAGTCTGTTTCAAACCAGCTTGAATCTCATATTATGCTTATATTGGAGGAGATGACAATATTTATATTAGTCATTGCTTCTTCCTATTATCCAAATGAACAAAATCTACTGAGCAAAAACAGATCTAAGGGGCTATACAGATTTCCCCAAAGGGGCGGCCTGCAGCTGCCCCTTTCCTGGCCAGATCAGGGCTGCGGCAACCTCATGCCATGGCCCCGGTCCAGCTTCTAGATCTAAAGGGCTCCATAGCCACAGCAGTGTGGCTGTATGTCACCCCTTCAGTGCTGCATTATCTGGATGCAGTGCCGGAGTCATGCCATGATGCCATGCACTGTCTGAAATGGTGCGTAGCATCATGACACCCTGGGGCGGAGTTAGGGTATACAGCATCAGGATTCTGTGCCCTGACTCCACTCATAGGCTAGCACAAAGTGCCAATCTGTACAGGGCCTAAGTCTGCATCTGCACTGCAGAATTAACACAGTTTGACATCACTTTAACTGCCATGTCTCAATGCTATGGAATTCCAGAAGGTGTAGTTTTGTGAGATATTTAGCCTTCTTTGTCAGAGAGCTCTGATGTCTCACCAAACTACAAATCCCAAGGTTCCATAGGCTGAAGCCATGACAGTTAAAGTGGTGTAAACTGCACTAATTCTGCAGTGTTGTCAGACTAACAGCAGTGCTGTGAAAGGGAAGTTACAGGGGCCTTTTCCTGGAAGAAGCAAATTACTTGGGGAAATGGTCGCTGTGACGGATAAATTGCATCTTTATTCAAAAAGCCAGTTAGGCTTAATCTGAACAGATTTCATAAATGTCTGTAGGTATTATGATATTGTTTGTAATAATAACACTAATGCATCTGCTCTATCTTTGCACAGTTACCTAGACTACCTTGCCTGACACCACACTTTGGTAATAAACTCCATCTGCTCTGCTGTGTCTGTCATTTCTTTTCTCTGTAACATATTGTGACAGAAGCTTCATTTACTTAAACTTATCTTGGCAACTTGTACTTCATTAAAGGGAATCCTGCAATCATCAGTTAAACCTTTTTCCTGTCTGGCCATGCATAGCTAAGCTTCATAAATCATTCTTTCACTTTCCATTTTGCAGCTCCTGGAAAGGTAACATTATTGAATTCAGTTCACTGGAATAGACCGATACTAAAATGTTTATTGACCAGCTTTTAGGCTCTCAGCTCTTGCTTCTGAATGCAGATAGTAATATTAGCTAAAGCTTTTGGATTTTTTTTTTAAAAAGAACATCATTAATATGTTTTATATATTGCTATAAATATACTGGATGGTAGGCTATTCGAACAAAGCGGCTGGTGCATAGCAAGGTGATTAGAATACAGTTTCTTTCTCCTTGGTCTTATTGTTCTATGCTTAGCCAGCACTTACAAACAAAGGGTTAGCAACATTTTTGCTATCATCCCCAAGTACACACAAGGGATTCACCATTCAGTTCGAGAGAAGTGGGAGACATAAAAGATATTAGCAGCAAATCTATCTTTCTTCTTTTTCTCTCTCACTTCCTCTATATCATATCATTGCAAGACAGAATGTGATCTCTGATTGACTAGACCAAATAAAAATACTACAAATCAAGGTGGCTAGCTAGTTGGTTCTAATTTTAACCAGGAATGTTCAAAATGGAACCTAAGGCCTTTGACAGGGAGGCGTAGACTTTACTAGTGCCCTTTACTGTGGTCTATGCAAAGGACCATAGTAGTGTAGTACCAGAAAAACATTCTGACAAATGAACAACTCTGATAGCAGTCACATTTTAAACATAAATTTTAATGTTTATCTCATAGATTAAATGGTCAGCACAAAAAAGAGAATCTGGTTTGCATGTAGTGTGACTGCAGTATTGGTTTGTTGTTTTGTGTCTTCAGGTTGTTTCCAACTTATGGCGACCCTAAGGTGAACCTATCATAGGGTTTTCTTGGCAAGATTTGCTCAGAACAGGTTTGCCATTGCCTTCCCATGAAGCAGAGAGAACGTAACCCAGTAGGTTTCATGGCTGAGCGGGGAACTGATTCCTGATCTCCAGAGTTGTAGCCCAACACTCAAACCACTATGCCACATTGGCTGTCATGTAGCATTGGTAATAATAGTTAAATTCTACATCTTTGTTCAATTTGACACTTTAGCTGATGATTAGGAGACTTACCTTTTAATATTATCAACATGAGTATAGAATAAAACTCTCTCATCTTGGCATTATGTTATGTCTTCTGATGCTGCTATGTCATAAACATAAAGTCCTTCCTTATCTGTCTTTTTTAAATATATATATATATATATATATATATATGTATGTATGTAAGCCTTGTCTTCTGCTATTTCCCCCTATTTTAACAAGGGAAGAAACACCTCCATTTTGCTTTTGTTGATTTGTCATGTCTATGGTAAGACTTATAAACAATGAGTGATCCCACTTGAATTCCCCAATCTAGTATTTGCTCTTTGTGACATTTTAATAATAGCTTAATCAGTGCTTTCTTTTTATCCCTGTAAAATTCTTTCTTCCATTGTTGTACATATTTATTAAAAAGTCTGAGGTTTAAAGACAACAGTAATTCTGTGAAAAGTAGTATTTACTAGTTATATTGTCTATGCATAATGCCAGCCTTCCCTAATGTCACTGCTGGATAGCAGAACTGGCACCACATACCTAAAGTCTGGGATCCAAGTTGTACATTGAATTTTGTCCAAATTTCCTATAAGTGCTTAGACTCCAAACAAGAAGCAAGCAAATGCCTTTCCACATCAGTTGGTTCACACAATAGAAGGGTGTTTTTTCCCTCCCTTGAAACTAGTTAGGAATAAATTTGCTTTTCAGGCTTCTAAATAAATCAGGGGAACATATCTGCAATTGCAAAGGAAAATTAAAGCTATTATTAATAAGTACCAGAAAGCTTTGGCATAGATGTGCTTTACAGATGATGCAGAACCATAGGAAAGAACCACAGCTGAATAGATTCCAGAAGGATTTAATGATTCTCCTATGAAATGGAAATGGACATCCATAGATCTTGAGCTAAGTTAGTTATCTTCTATTGCCATGAGCAAGACACACACACACACACACACACACATTACCAGGGTCCTATTGTATGAGTCAAATTGCTTCACAGCATGGCTCACAGTACAGGATCAAATTTGATCTAGCTAATATTCTAAAATCATGCTGCTGTTGGGTGTGAAGAACAAAGATAGTACTGAACCAAAATGTCTCAGGAGATAGATGAACTAATCCCAGAAATACTTTCTGGAAGTGGATGCTTTCTATGAACTTATCATGGTGAATTAAATGACCAGCCAACAGTTGTATACATGGGAAAAGGGCAGAAAGACAACTTTCATGGAGGCAATTCATGAAAGAGGCACTATAAGTCTCTCTAAAATGAGATTGGTAACATTTGAACTTCCAGAAACTGCTGTCCTGCAACTCCTTTCAGTCCTAGCCAGCATAGTTTAAAGTGGGGACTGATTTAAGTTGCAATGTAATAGCACCTTTAAGGTCACATAAATCTTCATAAATGTTGTTCTGATAGGCAAAAATGAATAATTTTTACAATTTTTCTTCTCCCTCTGAAAAAGTGATTTAAAACTGTGGTTTTCAAAGACTATTTACAACAAGAATGAATACTTTGTGCAGAAAACAAGTTCAGGAAACATCATTTTCTAGAAAACATGTTTTTTAGCATTCTTTCAGAGAAAATATTATGTTCTGTGCAGAAAATTGTGTTTTCCATAAAAGAAAAAAGATTCTGTTCAGAAGCATTTGTTTTTATGCAAAACATGCATTTTGCATGCCGAATAAATCTCAGAATGTGGCACTTCTCACATGTCTTTCCTCATCAGAGTCTCTCAATACTTGAGAAACCATTTTTTCAACTATTTTTGAATATTCTTTCCATTCCTGATGCTCTCTTGCTGCAAAATGCACACTTAGAGGCTGTACAGACAGACATCAAAGGCCGGCATGGGGTGGAGTGGGAGCATGGTGTCCACATGACACACGCCTCAACTCTGCCCCCATGCTAGCATGACGCCGCATACCCCACTTCACAGCAGGCAGTCTCATGGCGTTCCTCTGGCACTCCATCCAGATAATGCAGCACCAAAGGAGCACCAAAAAGATTTGGCGCTGGCAGCTATGACACCCTTTCTGCTGTGCAAAAATTAGCCACTTTTTGCACCATGGAAAAGCCAGATCGGGGCCACAGCATGTACTTGCTGCAGCCCTGATCTGGTGCTGAAAGGGGCGGCTGCAGGCCCCCACACATCTGTCAGAATTCACTCTCTGCAGTGAGAAGATTCAGTTACATAAGAGTCTGAGGGTTGAGGTAGTTGGGGGCTCTGCTCCCCAGCAGGAGGTGGCAGACACTGAGGACATGTTGCTATCCTTCAAAGATAGTTGAACAGATACTATACCATCCCAGCAGCTGTTAAATAGGACACACTGAGTCATTAAGTACCTGGTGTCTTGAAGCAGTTGCCTCTAAATCTACCAGCAGCTCTCTGGTATCTTTGTTCCTTGCAACCATTCTGTCTTGGTGACTGGCAGTACTTTTTGGTGTTAGTGGTTGTTTTTTTTTTACTTTGGACTGGCTACATTTGTTCAGAAACATATGGCAGAAATGTAGTCCAGTTTGAGACTGCTTTAACTGCCCTGACTCAGTGCTAGGAATCCTAGGAATTGTAGTTTATTGTGGTACAAGAGCTCTTTGATAGAGAAGACTAAATGTCTCACAAACATACAGTTCCCAGAGTTTCCTAGCACTGAGCCAGGGCAGTTAAAGTGGTCTCAAATTGGATTATTTCTGCAGTGCATTTTGGTAAATGCAATTCCTTACTGTTTTTGTATATCTGGACAGCTGATACGCTGTAATGACTTCTGGACTGGCTGACAACCCTCTTGGTTTTCCCTTCATATTGCTGAATAACCTGTGATTGACCTGGACTGGATTAACTCCTGATGGCTCTTGTACTTTAGCCATCTGATTTCTGGCTCACTTGCTGACTGGAATATAGGACAGCATCATGTCTAAACAGAGAGCAGGCTGTGCCTGGATTTGTAAAATGATTGGCTGTGCTAATGTATTTCTCTCCTGGTTCTGTGAGGCCAGCTATAACTGAATGTTACAAATACAGCTACAATTTAAGTCCCAAGATAAATGTTTTAACAAGAATGCAACAGTTTATACATTAAATTAGACACATATGCACTGTTTCCAAAGTTTCAAACATTCATTGAGGTGCCATTTCAGAACTTGATTGCAGGACTCTTCTGCCCATGCTGCTCAGTATATCTGTAATATTTGGTGCTACCTTAAAGCCCAAAATAAAATTTAAAAAACACAAAACAGAAGCAAGGAAAATATAGAAATTACACTACAAAAAGTTACCCCTTTATTACCTCCCGATTACACAACTGAAAAGCTACTACCTTATTCAAAGTGAGTATGGCCTACCAAATTTCAGTGCCTGATGGTACCATGTACATCATCCCATGCTCTTGCTAATGTGTATGTGTGTGTTCATGTATTGAAAATACATTTCAGTTCAAAACAATTAAAATGACTCCAAATATATTTGTTGTTCTTGTTGTGTGTCTTCAAGTCATTTCTGACTTATGCTGATCCTAAGGTGAACCTTGTTGTTGTTGTGCCTTCAAGTTGTTTCCAACGTATGGTGACCCTAAGGTGAAGCTATCAAAGGGCTAGTTTCTTCATTGGGTGTGTGTGTGTGCCATTATGCACCTATCATGGAGTTTTTCTGGAGCTGAGAGTGTGTGACATAGCCAGGTTCACTCAGTGGGTCTCCATGACCAAGTGGGGAATTGAACCCTGGTCACCAGAGTAGTAGTCCAACCCTCAAACCAGTACACTACACTGGCTCTGCAAATAGATACACATACCAAAAACCATGTGAACTGTAAGGTAAAATAGCAGACGTAACACACCTGCCATGTAAACACTCAGTACTTTCTACAGTTTCATGTATTGTGCTCACTCAAACTTAGCCTCTCTATGCAGTCTCACTTTACCTTGTTTTTTTCACTCCAGTCCTCTCTTCTGTGAGCATATACGGTTTGATGCAAAACACCTTTTCATGCAATTTTATATTTATTTACTTAAGAGATAGCAGGGACTTTCAAAAGTTTTGCAAAACCAGTTTCTCTATCTACAGTTTAGTTTTTTGATTAGTCTTAGAGCCTTGGTTCTTCATGATCTCAAGTTTTGAAGTCTGTAGCATTTAATCTGTGTTAGGCTTTGATCTGGCACTCTGCTTTTATAGTTAGAATTTTAATCCCTTCATTGTGAACACCAAAAGGTATGACAGTTAGCCCTGAGTATTGTTAAATCCCACTTACCTTGGTTTGCCCAAGCATTAGGTTGGCACATTTTAGATTTAAGAATTGGAATAAGAAATTATGTGGAAATAATAAGGGTGTCAGGCTCTTGAAGATTTGTTTGATAGTGGGTCTTCTTTCCCCTCTCTCAGAATTTTTGAAGCAGAGAAGTATTCATTCAGTGTTTGATGTGAAAAGCAAAACATCATGCCCTGAATGGAAAATCATGCTAAGTCAATGGTAGTAAAATTATTATTTAGTTACATTTCTTTGGAGAACTGCCACTTTCAAAAAGTCAGGTTGTTTTGAAGTGGCATTCCAAAACTGAAATTAGTTCACAGGCTTGGCTGTTGTATCTGCCTGCATATATTACTATTTTAGAGAAAACTGATTCCATTAAAAAGTATTGTGTTTGAGGTAGGATGATCAAGGTCTTCCACTTGTGGTGTTTATCTCTGATGGATTCATATCTGTAAGTCAAGACTTGATAAAGTTGGCCCTCTGTATCCATGGATTTTTATCCAAAAATGAAACCACCCACAGCTTGAAAATATTTTAAAAAATATATACATTCCAAAAAAGCAAACTTGATTTTGCCACAAGGGACACCTTTTTACTACAATATGTCATTGTATTTAATGGGAATTGGGCATCCACAGATTTTAGTAGCCGTGGGAGTGGGTGAGGGGTTCTGAAACCTAGGGGATACCAAGAGGCCAATGTACTATACTGATCAAGAAATATGAATGTGTGAACTAGACCTGAATTGCTTTGAATCAAAGTGGAGTAGCTTCTAGCTTCAAAATAAGCCAGCTTCTCTCAACTTAAATTATGTGACCAAGACCAATGGGGTCAGAATCAAATATATTGATCCAGGTCAAGTGTAAATGCAAAACAAAAACAAAAACAAAAAACAACCCTGCATTTATAAGGGCCAAAAGCAGTCAGAGGTTTCTGAGATAAGTTGACAGTAAAGTTCTAGACAGTGGTGTCATTCAGCCTGTTTGCACCAGTTCACTAAAACTGTTTGATAAAATTTCTCAGCTCCACTAAACAGCTTGTCGTGAAGAAAGTAAATGCTTCCTATTCTGATCTTTACAAACTTGGATTCATTCTTAGTCACGCTGTCTGGCAACAGCAGCAAGCCAAAAGCTTTCCCATTCAACCCTGGCTCTAGTGGAGTAGTGCATGCCACTGGGAAAGGATAAGGAAGAAAAGAAAATGGAGTCAATTGCTGCCTCATAGGCAACCCCTATCATGGAAAGAAAGACAGTCTGGATATTGTCAAAATTATGGGAACATTGGAGGTGAACGTGAGATAGAAAAAGTAAGGAAGTAAATATTTGCTTATGGAAAAGAAGCCATCTCCATGGCTTTTCTTGCTCAAACATCAGAGCTTAAGAGAACTACTTTTTAAAATAAAATTAGCTGCAGTTACAGTCCCAAAATTCTCAAAGTAGTTAGCCATCATTAAAATCACACCTTTAAACCTCCAATACTCTTGTTTAATATTTTTTCAAAATTAACAAAAAAATGATTTTTTAAAAAATTACCAGGATACTGCAATCAGGTTGCTTGCATAACATTCAAAACTGGTGAGACCATCCCCTTATTTAATTTTATAAGTAACTAAAATAGTTACAGTTACACCAGAAAATCTTGCATTAGATTATAATGTAACTTGGTAATGTAAATTCTGACTTGATTTGTCCTTGTGTGTTGAACAGGAAAACTTTTAATACATTTGTTCGCTCTATGAATAGAGAACTAGGTCTCTGAAGAAATTTGCACATTTTTAATGTTTGTTTGTTTGTTTTGCAGTTTTCTGTAAAATGTACAATGCAGGAAAATAGAATAACTTTATTTTATTTTCATAAACTACAGTCGCCCCTCTTTTCTCATGGACTTGAATTCTGTGATCTTGAATATTCATGGAGGGGCGACCTCCATTGCCTAGGAGGGACGCTGCCACAATAAACACAACACCAAAGTTGGAGGAATGGCCACAGCTTTATTAACTCAACATTAAAACAGTGTAGTGTTGGCCCAAAGCATGAGGTCATGATCTGTAAAATCAAACAACACCCCGGTTGTTCGATAACCGCAATTTCAGGATGACCTATGGGCTAGGGAACGCAATCTCGCAGCTATGTGAAGTTCTGATTGCCTCTTATCCCTTAAGCCCCTAGTCACTGGGTAACATAATAATGTAATGGCCCCTGCAATGGCCATAACGTATGCCCTCAATATACCCGGGTCCAAAGGACTCCCTCTCCAGTGCTTCATAGCCCTGGAAACCACTCTCAGCAGATCATGGCCTATGCTGCTGCCCCTCAGTTGTGACAAAAAACACACCAACCCGAGGGTGGGGAGCCAAGCAAAAATGGCCCCGAACGCCAGGCAACAAGGCCTTATATAGGCCATTGCAAAAAGGGAGGGGCCGGGAGCACACTCCTCCCCTCCAGGGCAGCTGACCAATCAGCTCTCTGGATGACTGGAAACCAAGACCATAGAGAGGTCCTCCGAGCCTCCTAGAGTGGCCAAAACAGGAAGTTCCTCCCCGGCCCCTCAGCCAACCAATCAGATGATTTTTTGGCCCCAGCAAAGCCTGCTGGGCTTACTGACACCCCCAGCAAAGCATGCTGGTTTGTATCAGGCCTGGCAGGGCCTCTTCGGTCGGCGCAACCTCCCGGTGGCAATGCAGCTCGTTGGGGGAGTCTGCGGGCTGTTCTTTATTTTCAAACAGGTATATCCCCACAGCATGCGCCCTGCGCATGCTCATGAACACACACCCCATACAAGCCTATGAGGATTGAATATAGGCAAGTGTCTGTTTTCGCAGGGGGTACGGGATGGATCCCCGTGAAAACAGAGGGCCAACTGTATTACAACTTGTTCTATTAGAAGGGTTGTTTCTGTTATTGTAATCAACCAGCCAGTTCTGTTGTGCTTGCTGGCTGTCTGCATTTAGGTTTGCAAAGAGAAATGTCACTTCTTTTGTACAGAAGCAAGAATTATTAGGAAATCATATTTTGTGCAGATTGCATAAACCATGACAGGAAAAAAAAGGTGCCTTGGTCTAATGCTGCAGATGAGGTCTCTCAAGAGGGTTTGAAGAATGTTTTGTCATGCTGAAATGACCAGATTCATGTAAAATCTCAAGAGCAACAAGATATCGTTCACACTCTCAAACTAAGTTGTTGCAAACAGAATTAATTACAACAATTTCATTATTTGTGACTAGATACTTTCAAGCTCCACCAAACATTGCATCAAAGTCAGCAGCATAACCTTCATTTCTCCTCAAATAAAATAAAAATAGAACAAAAATGATTTCAATTAGCTCAAATGGTGAGCTTTTTGGAAATATTTTCCCCTCCTAAGCTTCTTTGGTTCTTATATCCTAAGGTGGAAGATTATAACCTTTTGTTCTGGTACACTGGAATTAAGTCTTCTCCAAGATTATTCAAGGATAAACTAATCTTGTTTGAAAAGCCCAAGGATATATCTTGCCACATGTTGCATCTCTAAGCTCATTGAATTTGTTTAGGTTTGCACACACATAGAGACACAAACACACATAAGGGGGGAGAAAAGGAAAGATACGGGGGAGGGAGAAAGAAAAAAAGAAAGAAAGAAAGAAAGAAAGAAAGAACTGGTGGCTTGGTGTAGTTAAATTAGTTACAGCAGACTGTGCCTTCTCTCTGGAATGTAGTATAGGTTAACTTCCAGTAATACTGTTATTCCTCAATGAAGCTGTATTTTAGACTCGGATATGAACAAAATTCCTATAGAATGCATCTTGCAGTCCAAACAGCTGAGTGGCATGATACATTTCGGTGGAAGTGCGGGAGGAATTGAAATTGCATAAAAATGTCAGAGTGCGAGACCAGAATCCTGGACAATCAACCAGTCGGCTTGATTGATAAATCAACAGCACTTTATTGATAGCTCCAGAATCAGCAATTCTACATCACTCAGCTTCATAGCTGAGACTGACCCTTCCCAACTAAACCAATGCATAAATTTACCCCTGAGCCAAACTACTCCACCCCTAGCAAAAGCGCGCGCAACAGGACCCCTCCTTCTCTTTACTAGTTCCCATCCTCCATTCCTCTTCCCTGAACTGCTCTTCTCACAGAAACGAAAATGCATTCCCAGCCTCTGTGAGCCAGACCCTCAAGGACACCAGATAGCCCACACCTGGTCCAGCCTAGCACTATATATCACTATCTCTAAAGCCTAGGTAAAGTGCAACCCATCCCCCCAGCATCCACAGTTACTACACATCTGGTAGAATACATCAGGATTCTAACAAAAAATGAGGCCAGGGACTAATTCTCTGGGATAGGTTGGGATCCTCCATTCCTGGAATCCATTGTTCAAGATGGTCAAAATGGCCAGAATATTTTGGGCTGCCCTAGAGTATTCTGGTCCTAGATTTCCCCCAAATTTACCCTTACTTGCTATCTTTTGCTGTGGGTTGTTGGCTCTTGTAGTCAGAGATGGGAGGCTGCCTTCTCATACAGTCCCTGCTCATTGTTCAGCTGCTGTTGAGGTCAGAACAAGGTATCCACCCAAGCTATTAAGGCTGGGTACCTCATTCTGACCTTAGTATGACTTGTACTTGCAACAATAGCACCAGGTAGCTTGCAGGGATTGTGAGTGAAGGTAGCTGCCATTGTCGCTGCCAAGAGACCTAAAAACCCACAGCAAAAGGTGAATTATTTAAATGTGGGCTGGGGGAAGAAGTCCTAAATCGGGTGTGGGCACTGTGAAGACAGTCTGCACCTGATTCTGGATTTTGGCCCTGCAACAGGATGTGGTAAGCCCAAGGATAATTTGAAGTAATTTTTCTATGTAGATAAGCCTTATATTAAAGATTCCAAGGAAGATGAGGTCCATTATTCAGTCAGATGTGGGCTGAATTCATAGTCCTTATTCTGAATTTGCCTTCTTTGAAGAAGTGAAATCAGGTGCATGATTATTACAACACAGATCTCAAATACTCCAGTTGATACCAGTCTAATATCTATGCATCCATCCCATTATTTATGTCCCACCTTTTTACCAAACTGCACATTGAGGCAGCTCCAGCAATGAGCTACATCCATCTCACAGGCTTTGTATCTCACAGGCCTCCATTTTTTAACACAAAGAGATTCCTGCCCCGCCCCCACCTCTGGATACTCAGAAGCAACAACAGGTCACATAACAAGGATGCAAACACAAGAAAGAGAAGATGCAATTTCTGAGCCTATATCTACGGAACAATGCTGTTACAGGCTCTAATAATGTCACACACATTATTCACCCACAGAAAAACACAAAATGCAGAAAATCACAGGTGATACAAATCATAAAGACTGCTTGGTTTCACTCAAGCTTAACTTTTTCATAAACTTATTTTGAAATTTTGGAATCTATAAGTATAATTTTGGCCCAGATTAAATATTTTATTTTAACTAGACAAAATTTTAGTTTAAATTTTGTTGTACTTTTCAGTTTTTCATCACAATAAATGTGTTAATCAGCTCACTTATGCCAGGATATCTCTGCTAACACCCAATTGGCATTGGCACGCTAAGATAACATTTTTTTTCTTTCTTTTTGTATTTCAATTCCATCTTACTCCACTGATTATAACCTCCCTTTCAAAGATGTGTACAACAATTCATTAATCCCATGCTTTTGGGATGTAGTCAACAAACAGAGCTGGTCCTAACATTAGACACAGTGGTTTATCTTCCATGCTTTCTTCATGAGAAGATCCTACTGCTGAGATTCTGCAGATACAGTATCATGAACTGCCTAAATGACCAATAAATGACCTGAACCTCCCTTGCCCCTTACCTATTCTCAGGTATGTTTAGTGAGGATGCAAGAGAGGGCATTCTCAGTGGCTGCTCCCAGACTGCAGTACTCCTTTCCAATGGATGCTAGGTTGTTCCCCTCTCTTTTTTCCATTTGTTGGAAAAAAAGACTTCTATTCATACAGGCTTTTGGCCACTCAGTGGATGCTGTGCATGTAATTCTGCCTCTTCTTCCTGATATGATTTAAATACATTCAAAGTTAATATAAATTTGTGAGATTTTAATTGCAAACTGTTACAGATCATTTTAATTACTACTTGTTTAATTGTTATTTTAAGTGGGGGGAGGGAAATGTGGGTTATATTTAAAGTATTATCGGAATTTTATGTAAGTTGCTCCAATTGCATGTTCAAAGAAGCGGGATATAAATAAAAGTTCTATTATTTTTATTTTTAAAGTGTTTAACTCAGTGCTCATTTTTAGTGGTTATTGTTTTCTGCCCCATTCAAAACACAACTTGTTCTTATACACCTTCCCAGGCTTTTGTGTCAAATGACACAAATAAATGACACAAACAAATGACCCACATAAATATGCCAAAACTATATTTAAAAAGTGTTGATTCTTTGAAACACATTTCCAAAGTAATGAATATGCATTGTTACCAACATTTCTGCTGTTTACTGTCAAGATGACTTTGAGTTATGGCGACCTTATGAATGAGAGACCTCCAAGACAGCTTGTCATCAACAGCCCTACACAGGTCCTGCAACCTCAGGGTTTTGGCTTGCTTAGTTGTTTTTAAAATTGTACATCAGTGTTAGTACATATTGGTTTTTATCTGTATTCTGCTTTAATTCATTTTCTAACACACCTTAGCTCCTGTCCTTGAAGAAAATCAGGATACTAAATACACACATGCACACCCCCTGCTATCTATTAAAGCAGACATTAGTATGCTAAACAGATTATTAATGTCAACTGATGTGATGCAGCTTCCTATATTGTTGGGATGTTGTTGCCCTGATGGCGCAATGGTTAAATGCCTGTACTGCAGCCACTTACTCAAAACCATAAGGTTGCGAGTTCAAGACCAGCAAAAGGACTCAAGCTTGACTCAGGCTTGCATCCTTCTGACGAGGTTGCTAAAATTAATACCCAGATTGTTGGGGGCAAATTAGCTTACAGTTGTAAACTGCTTAGACACTGCTTAGGCAGTATGAAGCGGTATATAAATTAAGCTTGTTTGTTTTGTTTGTTGTTGTTGTTTTTGGATTCATCACTTTAATTGCCATGGCTCAATGCTATGAAATTCTGGAAACTGTAGTTTATTGATGCACCAGAGCTTTGCTTTGATCTGGTGCCACAACAAACTATAGTTCCCAAAATTCCCAGAGCCATGGCAATTAAAGTGGTGTCAAACTGGATTATTTCTGCAGTGCAGTTACAGCCTTAGGCGGGTTACAAACGGCCCTCAAGGGGCCGTTTTCCCGCCGCCGCCATTCTCTGCGCAGGGAAGCCCCAGCTGCCAGACCGCGAGGCTTCCCTGCGCAGCAAAAAAGGAGCAGCGAAATGCCGCTCCTTTTTTGAACGCGGAAGTGGCGCCGCGAGGGGTGGAGTGCACCCTCGCGACGTCACTTCCGCCGCGACACGTCTGGACGCACAGCGTCCAGTACGTCAACATGGCGGCGCCCATGTGGATGGGCAGCGCAAAAAAGTACGCGCTCCGCGCGTACTGGGAGGAAGGGCCGTCAGGAAGGTAAGAACCTTCCTAACCCTAATACGGCCCTTCCTAACCCTAGTACGCGCAGAGCGCGTACTTTATGGCGGTTTGTAACCCGCCTTAGTGAACAAATTAATCCCTACCATGTTGAAGGTAGGGATGTCCACTACTAGACAGTCCTTATTGTTAAGATGTTTTTCCTGTTGGTTAGGCAAAGGCTCCTTCCATCCTATGGTTCTGAAGCAAAAGAGAGCAGAGGACTTTGATAGCCATTCAGACATTTTACAACAGCTTTCATGTCTTCTAAGCTTCTTTCTCCCGGCTAAACATATCTACAGAACTTGGTTTCTCATAGGATTTGGTCACCAGGCCTTTCAGTGCTGTGTTCACTCTCCCAGCTTATCAATGTTTTCTTGGCTCTGCATCCTTCTGGGGAGGGTTGCTTCCAGCAACAGTACCTTATGTTAGCACAGTTTTCATGCAGAACATTGTGCTTTTTCCATGCAATTTTATATCATATTTGAAGAATTCTATAGCTGCCCATCTTCAAACTCCTAATTTTGACCTTCATTTGAGTTTGAACTATTGTTGGAATTTCAAATGAGCTCACATTACAAGCTCCAGGTTGAGGCACCATCCCCAGGGCTATGAAATTCTGTTAAATGCCAATGCTACGGTTTATATTGCATTGTATATAATTAGGATTCTGAGGAACACTGTCTCCCAGGAAGGTACAAAAATTTTCTTTTTCTAAACCCTTTACTAAGATTTAGTTACATTACAGTATATAATCTTTCTAAAGTAATTCAGTGTTATGCTCTACCTATTATTACAGTAATAGCCTAAATCTCAAGCTTTTTGTTTTGATCACTGAGACTTTATCTCTAATGATTTGAATTTTTTCCCCTCCAATTTAATTAAACTGCAGCCAAAATCAAATTGGATATTGCAAAGCAAAGTGTTTCATCAGGTCAGGGTTATGGACAGCTTCTATTGACTACAGACCACTGTTTGTACTGTCAAATCCTGCCACCAGAATTCCTTGGGAGTAAGAGCAGAGAACCTCTTGTAATGCCTGGATCACACCAGCAGTGCTTTTGCTATTCTTTCAAGGTAATGCCATTTACAAGGTGGCATACATGATATTCCTCATATTAACCTTTGTGTGAATGGTAAAAATTAAAATACAATGAGTGTCCCAAAATTACCTAGGGAAGTTCATTTTTAATATAGGACTTAAATTAGAGGCTTTGTCTGCATGGCAGAAATAAAGTAGTTTGTTTGCACTTTAACTGCCATGGCTCAGTACTATGGAATTCTGGGATTATTAGTTTTGTGAGATATTTAGCTTTCTGTGTCAGAGACCTCTGGTGCTACAACAGACTAGAAATCACATAATTCCATAGCGCTGAGCCATGGAAATTGAAGTGGTACCAAACTGCATTATTTTTGCACTGCAGATGCAACCCGAGCCTTTTTATTCCAATATTAGACTATACTCACCAAATCTCTGTGTAGAAGAGTAGTAATGTTCTACAACAGGACTTCCCACCACTTCTAAAAACAGATTCAAACTGAAGAAGGGATAGAAATCTTCATATGGTATGTTCTAAAAGGCAAGAACTAATAATTTTACCATGTTCCTCCTTGATTCAAGAAAATCCTGGAAATGTACAAATTTGTTGAGGACTTTTTGCTTATTGGGACTTTTGATCCCTCCACTCCCAAAATGCACATTGTTTGTGTGTTTGCATTTATTTTTGTCTCCCTCTGCCAAAAACAACAACCTTTTCCATCCTGAAATTTTCAGAAATGATTTCTGTGCAGAAAACACGAAGAAAGTCTATCCAAATATTTACACCTGGATATAAGGCAAACATTGGGGTGGTGGAGACAGTAGCAAGAGTTGTTTTGACCTTGGTGGGTGCAAAAAATGCTAGTTGTTCATGTCCTCCTTCCTCTCCTACTATAATTTATATGAATTTATATGAATTTGGTACAAAAAAAGAGGGAGAAATAAGTGGGCTTTGGATGCAACTGCACTGTAAAAATAATGCAGTTTGACATTACTTTAACTGCCATGGCTCCATAACATGGATTCATGGGATTTATAGTTTGGTGGGGCACTCTTGGCAGAGAAGGCTAAATACCTTGTAAAACTACAAGAGTTAAAATTAAAATTTAGTCCATAAATCTATCTGAATTTAACTGAGTTATTTTCTGAATTGCTTCAATGTAGTCCAGATTGAATTATGTGGTCAGTGCAAGCTATGTTGTATGCCTTAAAGTTGTTTCTCTTGGTAATATTTCTTCAGAGGGCTTTGACATATACATTCTTTGAAGCTGAAAGAGTGTGACTCATCCAAGTTCACCCAATAGGTTTCCATGTTCTAACAGACACTTGAATATTGGCCTCCCAGAGTCCTAGTCTAACAGTCAAATCATGAGAATGTCATGGCCTACATGGTATAACCTAGGGATGTAAATATACCCACCTGTTTTGTGTGTATGTGAAATAGCTGTTTTCCTTTCCACAAAAACCTCATGTGGGTTTCTGGGAACAGTATTTTTTGCATGAAAATTGTATTTTTGCATACATCACAAAACAGGTTTCAGAAGCCCACAAGTATTTCTGCACATAATATTTTTTGCCCAGAACAATTTCTTAGGAAACAAAAAACCATTGGAGATGTGTGAATACCAAGCAAAACTGCACTGTGTTGTTCTTCCTGACCAGGTTTCCTGAGTGTTGGGAAACCCATTATACGTCAAGAAAATGAGTAATAATGAATGCCCAGAAAATGAGTAATAATGAATATCTTTCTATCCATGGTGTAAGGTTCTATTAGAAGTGTTTTGTTTTTCCTGCATACACAAGCTATTGATAGAAAGGCATGTTACCTTTCTCTCCAGTGTTGTAGAACAGAACAGGAACAGAAAGCAACTATTCTGATGTGCCCTTCTGCTTAGATATATGCATATATATGCATATGCTTATATGCATCAGGTCTAAAACAGGTACAGCATGTTAAAGCATGAAAAGAAATATGTATTTCAGGTTGCTTTTATTCTGGCCCACACGGAGTCAGGATCCTCAAGTTCTGAGAAAATCTAGATTGGCAGCAGTGACACATTTAAAACACTCTCTTTCCAAGCTTGCCAGAGATAGGCAAGCATTTTTTCGCGGCTCTGATGAAAAATTACAATGTCCATGAAATAAGACAGTCCTTTTGGAGAGCTCTGTATATAGAAATAATCTCCCTACTAGTCACAGCAGTTCATCAGGCGTGAAAGTGCGATAAAGGGTAAAGCAAAGGGAAGCGGGGAAAGAGAGAGAGATAGAAAATTATAATGGCATTTATCAGTAATGTGTCTGATCTTGAGAGGCTGTGCAGATGGATATGCAGATGTGTGGAGGCAGAAGATTATCTTTCCATCATCTGGAGTGATCTCCAGAGTAGCTAGTAATTTCCGACAGGGGTTAGGAGTACAGTTACGGGCTGGTTCTTTCCAAGTTGTCAGCAACACTGGGAGTAGAAACAATAAATAAATAAAAAAATGATCCCAGCAAATATTTTCCCCCTTCTCTCAACTGGCTCTCACTATGTAATAGAAATTTGCATTCATTTTCACCTAAACTGGGAAAAGATGAATACTACTTTCAGCACAAACACTTTTCATCAGAATACTGTGAACTGGCTTTTATCTGCACAATGTTCTTTCCAGAAAGGTAGGTGCCTGTTCAATTTCACTGTCGTCAGTTCAATCCTGATAAAGTCATTTGTTACCATGGAGGTCCATTGACTGTGTTGCTTTTCTCTCCCCCCAATTTCCAACTTGGAAGACTGAAGTAAGGAGATCGCTTAAATATATCTGTCAGTTACTGAATTTTGCTCAGTTTATGTTCCTATGTATTCTGTTCTTGAATGACCTATGCTATTTAAGTAAATAGCACCATTAAAAGTGGGGGGGGGGACTTGTTTCAGAATTCAGATGTCACCAAAATCTCTAATTAGCACTTATATTTCTGGCCAATGTATACTATACATTATTCTAGTAAATAGCTAAACACGGCCTGTGACACACCATGCCACAGATCATTAAGCCTGTAAAAGTGGGAGACTGAAGAAAAAAGTGGAAAATATTGTCAAGCCCTATATACCAAGAGAGCACATTTTACCCTTCAATTGTCCAGTTTTATTGTGGAACCTAGTAGGAATGTTTAATTATTTCTGGCCTGAAAAATAGAGTTTCTCAACATTCATAGGCCAAAACAAAACCTCAGTTTCAAAGAATAACACAGTAGTGAGATGTTTTCACTGTATTGTCCCTGTATTAACACATGATAAAGTGTTCTAGATAATCATTTCCATATTCATGTGCTTGAATTCTATAATTTAATCCTAACTATAGTAGACCGATTGAATCAATTGTTAAGCAGTGAGTCAACTCATAGGTAAATCTGCAATGTAGGCAATATACAAAAGTATTACATGAAGACTTGCGAACAATTTCAAAGATAGTTTTTTGTGGGTTTTTCGGGCTATGTGGCCATGTTCTAGAAGAATTTCTTCCTGACATTTCGCCAGCATCTGTGGCTGGCATCTTCAGAGAATGCTTGCCTGGAAAAAGTTGGGTATATATATTCTGTGTGAGTCTGGGAATGCAGGAGTGATTTGTTCTGTTGCTGATGGCAGGCCTTGGGCTGGGAGGCTAATGCAAAAGAGGATTAGTGTCTGCTAACTGGTGGTCATTATCTGCTGGGAAAGCCCCTGACTCTGAGTGGTTTCCCATTTGCATTTGCTGAGTCCTTATTTTGCTATTCCTCAGGACTGGTAGCCAAATTTTGTTCACTTTAAGGGTTTATTTTTTCTGGTTGAAATTATCCAGATGTTCGTGGATTTCAATGGCTTCCCTGTGCATCCTGACATGGTAGTGGTTGGCATGGTCCAAAATTTCCGTGTTTTTTCAGATACTGGCAAAACGTCAGGAAGAAATTATTCTAGAACATGGCCACATAGCCCAAAAAACCCACAAAAAACTATGGATGCCGGACATGAAAGCCTTCGACTTCACAATTTCAAAGATCCCATGTCATGCTTCTGTAGAGTAAGGGTCTGGACAGATGAGGGGAAAGGGGCGGACAGAGGCCGCCCCTTTTATGCCCCATATTGTTGCCGTGGCAACTGCATGTCGTGACAACAATGCACTCAGAAAAAGGAGCTGCAAAACACAGCTCTTTTTGCTGCCGTTGCCAAGGCACCATTCGTTCCCTGGAGTGGCGTGGTGATGTCCATTGTGCACTGTGCCATTTGGATGTGGTGCATAATGCACGTTATTGGCACATGCACCATCTGAAGGCACACATGTCAAAATGCCACCGGGAGAGTGCGGTAGTGCTCGGGAGCATGGGAACGTTCTGCTCTCCTGAGCACTTAAATCGTCCCCAGGACGGCGCTTTTTGCCTGTCTGTATTGGGTCTGAATCTACACCCACATAGCTAAATGATGGCTGACCTACATCACCCTTCCACTGCATACCAGATGGTATTCATCTTGGGCCTGGAACATATGAGGTGCCTTATTTTTTATATGAACCTGCTTGAAATCCAAGCTCTTTGGGAAATGCCCTTCAGTCCCACCACTTTTCCAGACAGGTTTGGTGGAATCAATGGAGAGATCCTTCTTAGGTGATGCTCCCAGACTTTGAAATGGAATCGATCCCCCTTTGCTCCACTTACTCTCTGAAATGAAAACTTTCCTATTTCAACTGGTTTTTAGGAACCAGTTGCAATGGGTTTTTAATAGTTCATTATTTTCTTGTTTTTATACTGTCTTTTAATGTTTTAAAATGATTTTTCATACTGTAGATTGCTTAATTACTTTTAAAATAACTATATAATTTTGTTTTTGCATGTTTTCAAATTCTTTTTTTTAATGTTCCTTAAGTCATCTTGAGTCCTAACATTGGAGTGGGAGTAGGATATAAAGGAAGAACAAAAAAAGAAAACAAGAATAAATATATGATGAGAAATTGAAGACATTGATGAGCAGCTGTACATACCCTATAAATGTACAACTCTAACTACAGAGGTTGTAGTTGAAGAACTCTACTTATGCAGTTATGAACTTGAATACAAATGTTACACCATGGCTGAAAGAGTACAACATCATACACAGGGATATTACCAGTGTATAAAACATCAACAGTGGGCCAGCCAGTACCTTCCAAATTTCAGCCACTTGGTCACATAGAGGAGGAGAAGAAGGAAATGATGATGATAATGATGGTGTTGGTGGTGGTGATTTCCAGACAAAAAAGGTATGGGACAAAAAAGTCTCAACAAATGTATTGCTTACTGTTACTAGGATAGTTCTTTTCTTTTTTTTAAGGTCCTAAGCAGTGGGGCTATTTTTCAGCAAATTATGATGCTAAGGAACAGAAATGATGTATACTAACAGCCAGTAGGTTGGCACCACTGGTACTAAAGGAACACTCATATTTTCAGTGAGGTCTAGAAATTCAAGAAATATATATTAAACCTTACCACTGACCTACTATTAACCATAATTCTAACACTGTCTGAATTCAAAACATCATTAAAGACCTATCGGCAGGCCTACTCAGTTGATTTTAAACTATGAATTCTAAATTGATATATTTTAATTGCATGTTGGATGATTTTAATGTGTCCTGGGCAAAACAAACCGCCCTGAAACAGTGGGCTGGAAGCGCCCGTTTTAACTCCAGAAGGATGCTGCAGCAGCCAAACCGTGCAGTGTCCCTCTGGAGTAAAAAGAACCTGCAAAAAGCAAGTTCTTTTTATGGCGCCTGACTAATGTCATGAGTGTGCCATTGGTGCACCAGTGACATAATCAACATACACCAATGTCTGTATGCTGTGTGTCCCTTACGCCATGATGCTGCTGTCCATATGGACTAGGTTTCCAGAGAGTGCAGTTGCTGCACACTACAGAACCCTAGTATCAGCAGTGGCATGCTGCTTCAGGCCTGTCTGGCCCGGGCCTAACATTGATGTTTATCACACTATACTCTTATAGTGCTACTATTCCACTTTGACTGCTCTAGCTGCCTCCTGTTGCATTCTGGGATTTGCAGTTTTAAGGAGGGGTATTTAGAATTCTCAAACTGCAAATCCCAGAATGCAACAGGAGGCAGCTAGAGCAGTCAAAGTGGAATAGTAGCACTATAAGAGTATAGTGTGATAAACACCTTAGTGTTTTTAAATAGTTTTATGTTTTAATCTATGTTGCACACTGCCTCAAGTCTTGGGGAGAAATGGGTAAGAAACAAAAAATTGTTGTTTTTATCCAGTACATTGGAATTCCAAAGGTGTCAAAAATACTATCCAGCTCTTTAATGAAAGCTGATTGTGGATATACATGGACCTTTGGTAACCACTGGGTTTGAGTTCCAAGAGCATCCATGGATTCCAAAATCTGTAGATGTTCAAGTCCCATTAAATACAATGGCATAGTAAAATGGTGTCCTTTATATAAAATGGCAAAATCAAGATTTATTTTTTGGAATTTATATTTTTTAAAAAGATTTTCAACCCATGGGTAGTTGAATCCATGGATAAAGAATCTGTGGATATGGAGGGCCAACAGAAAGAACCGATATATGAAAAATCCTTGTACATGAAACATGAAACTTAAAATGCATTTTTTAAAACAACTTAATCTTCACTACACATGAGAGTGTATTTTCTATATTTTTGTGAGCATTTTACTTTACTACCTCCACACTGAAATAGCACCCTTCAAGGAGAGGTCAGTTTCTCATTTCCTTTGTATGTCACTATGTTGAATGCCAGGGACTCTGTAGACAGTTCTTCGATAACAACATTAACAAAACAAACCATGCTGGTTCGGACCAAAGATCATTATCTATCTCAACATTGTTTTCTCACTGTGGCCTCTGGTAAATGTCTTTGTCAGACTCTGAGAGAGTCTGAGCTTGTCAAATTTTGTGAGATTTTGAAATCTTTATCACCAATTTTCCTAATTTAAATCCTAAAATGGAAAAGGCATATACCTTTCCATCTTCTGGCTTAATGTGATATCATTTGATAATACATCAGCTGCTCTGCTCTGTTGTATGTCCTGATCTGTGATAATGTATCAACATTGGGGGTAAGCCATCTCGCCTGACAAGTATCATCATGATCAGTACAGCAATTGTCACCACTCCTATTCAGGAAAATAATATATGTGGGGAAATCTTGTAAATAATAGGAACATAATACTGGATACTATCCTAAAGGTACTTTGGTCACCATGGAAGTATTATTTTGTTCAATACATGCTATTATTTGCAGTCAGAGTATTATGAGTATTATTATGAAGTTAGATTATGATTTCAATTGACAAGGAATAAAGGGAGAAGAGCATTTGCCTCTGCAAATGGGTTGCATCTTATATATTTTTTAAAAATGTAATTCACACACTAGTTCATAAAATGTGAAGTAGAATCCAATTAAGCGTCCATTCGTGTTTGGACACTGCATTTGGTGGTCCCTATGTAGACTACCATGCAGCTGTGGATAGGTCTTTCATAGGGACCACCAAACGCAGTGTCCAAACATGGATCAAGGAACATGAGAGACACTGCAGACTGGGTCAGCCAGAAAAACCAGCAGTAGCAGAACCCATTATAAACCATTCTGGGCACAAAATGCTGTTTGAAAACATTGAAATTCTGGACCATGCCCACAACTATCATGTCAGAATGCAAAGGGAAGCCATTGAAATCCACAAACAATTAAGACAACTTCAACAGGAAAGAAGAAACCCTCAAAGTAAATAAAGTTTGGCTACCAGTCAAATTAAATTAGCATATGATTACCACCTAATTTCATACACTGCATACCAAATTAATGTTATGAAAGCATATTTAGGACAATTATTTATTTTATTGAATGCCTTTAAGCAAAGGACTACTCTGTTGGTTTATAAATCACCAGGTGGTTTTTGGTGGTTTGGTGGTTTTAAATCACCAAATGAATGCAATAAAGATAAATGAAAAGACATCAAGTAATGGAAAGATAGCATTACAAAATGATCCCTGGTATGAGAAAAACAGGAGTATTCAGAAGAGATATGTGGGAATCTGTTAGTTTCTTTTTCATTTTGTATCTCAGAATCCAACTAGCATTATTTTCCTACCCTCTTCTTTATGCAAAAGGTTTATTTTCTTTGAGAAAGGCAAACCCAATTCATTTTATTTTCCATCCCAAGTTAGGAACGTGCCCCTCTTTTCATCTGTAAAATACTGGAGGGTATGGAAACACATTGTGCTTCAGCATGGATTAATGCACTGTTTGTATTGGAAACACTTTAGATTCAGACTGAAACAAGAGAAGAACCAGACCTCCTTGCTTGCATGGGAAATTTGGGGGTGGTTTTGCCGGTGAGGAAAAGGGCTTCCTGTTAAGGACATTTGTTTTCGGTCATTAAGTAAGTTAAAGACATTGGCAAACAAAGTCAGTCTCTGTTTGCTTTTATTTTTTTTCTACAGAGGAAGTACCACTTACAAAACTGTTCTGTGTACAATCTAGCAGTTGAAAAGGCTATATTTTTCCAAGCCCATCTGTAGGTTGATTGACCAATGTTTTTATATCATTGCACATTCCCCGAATATTCAAAAGGTATAGTATCTGTGATTTTCAGGCTTTTGTGACTAGTAAATCACATTAAATTGAATCATAAGTATGACTCAATAGGAAACACATACTTCTCTCTCTTTCTCTACACACACACACACACACACACACACAACTAATCCTGAACCATATTGAAATGTGCTCAAAAGAAATGTGGTAAAGCAGAGTTAGTAGTTCTGGCAAACCACATTAACTACAACTCCTATCATCTCCATCCATGGTAGCCAATCATTGGGGGGTGTTACTAGGTCTGGGAAGGAGTGTCACCTTGATGTTATGGCTTGAGTATTTGATCAGAAGTCTGGTGTAGTGGTTTGATTGTTGGACTATGACTCTGGAAACCAGGGTTTGATTCCCTGCTCAGGCATGAAATCCACTGGGTGACTTTGGGCAAGTCACTTGCTCTCAACCTCAGGGGAACACAATCGCAAAACTCCTCTGAATAAATCTTGCCAAGAACATACATATTAAAACATACATCCAGAATAAACAAATCAACACTGTCATTTTATTGACAAACTGGTGTGTGAATTGCAGGTAAGTTTAAAAATTTGATTTCATGAACTTTCTTAAATTATTTTGTTTTAGGATCCAAGAAATTATTTGGATATACTAAATTCTTTTTATATGGATTCCCATATTTTGTTTCTTGGTTCTACTTCTTGGGAACAATGCTCTTTATTTCTGTCTGTGTTGTCAATGTCACTGATTCAAAATGTCAGCCCAGCATTCAAATCTGTGATGAACTGATATACTGATCAACCATGCCTAATTCCAAGCTTTACATTGCCAGTGTAGAAGGTTTAGATGTAAGTCAATTTTTAAAAATGACCAATGTATATTCATTACCTTGCAACTAAAAAATGAATGAGATCCCCCCCCCAAAAAAATATACATTCACATTTTTACTCTTCCACACACATTACAAGAGTAATGAAATGATATGACATGGTTGCTTCGAATGTGATGCAATATATGTTTGACAAGTGGTGCAAAACATCAATTCTCTCTCCGCTCCATGACTTTTAAGAACAGCAATGGTTTGTAACTTTTCACATCAGTGTAAGGTCTATGGCCATCAGACTCAGCAAACAGGGAGCATTTTGGCATGCTTATTAAATGCTTTGTTTTGCAAATAATGAGAACACTGCAAGCTGTTTTGCTCTTTTGTCTCCAAGTTCCCACCAGAGAATCTTTGAAACCATTGCAGCTTTCAGTGACTAATTCCTGCAGAGTCCAAGTCTGGTTTTGATGTGGCTGTCAGCTGCTTCCCACAATTGTTGGTGCCTGCTATGGCATTGGTGGGAACTCAGCCAATGGTCTGAGATAACTGCTGGCATGAGAGATGCTGCCCACCTACTATCTCCCTGTGTGATTATAGTCTCACGCTATGTGTTGTTAAGAAGAGCTGTCACTCTGAAACTCATCAGACGATGCCATGTATTAACTTGTGTTGCCCCATCTGAACCACAAGTGAAATTGAACTAATGGATGGCATATGGCAACATAATGAACAACCAGGGAGAATGAATTAGATCAGATCTTTCTTTTCAAGATAAAACCTCATGAGTCATTCCAAACAAAATATCTGAGCTGTTCTTTACCTTTAAGCAAGCAGTACCGCCTACTGACACAGGCAATGAATATTCTTACATGTACAGTCAGCCCTTCTTATACACAGATTTTTTATACACAGATTCCAGCATCCAAAGTTTGAAAATGTTCAAAAAAAGTATAAATTTCAAATATCAAACCTTGATTTTCCATTTTTTTTTAAAATAAGGGACACCATTTTGCTATGTCATTATATTTAATGGGAACTGAGCATTCACAATTTTTGTTATCCATGGGGGATCTTGGAACCAAACTCCAGTATATAACAAGGGTCCACTGTATGAGCTTTGAGATCAGGGGCCCTTTAATACTACACAGTTAGAGTATTGTAATTCCTGCCATGGTTGCTTCCTATGGAATATTGGAATCTGCAGTTTGATGAAGCACTAGGGCTCTTAGGCTAGAAACTCTATTGTTTTGTTGTTGTTGTTGCGTACCTTCAAGTTGTTTCCAATTTACTGGGACTCTGAGGAGAACCTATCATTGTGATTTCATGGCAAGATTTGTTCAGAGTGGGTTTGCCATTGCCTTTCTCCAAGGCTGAGAGAGTGTGAGTTACTCAATGTCATCCAGTGGGTTTCCATAGCCGAGTGGGGATTGCCCCTCACTAAACTGCATATCCCAGAATTCCATAGGCTGCAGCCATGGCAGTTAAAATGGAATAATAATGTTTTTGTACATAGAACCAAAGCAGATGGACAGGAAATAGTGGTTTGATCTTGCTTTTTCTGAAAGTGGGTGGAACTGTGCTGTCTACACAGCCTGCTCCCAAGGCCACTACTCACAGTCATTGGCAGCCACAATCCTATGTACTACCATTGCTAATTATGGAATAAAAACTTTCATAAGAGAAGTTGTACAAGCAATAATTTTGAGTCCTGGAATGAGCTAGTACCACCACTCAGCATGGATGTACACTGAAACAATTTCCACATGTTTGTAGATAATCAGTGATGGATAGATAAGAAGACAATATTGTAATACAATGAATCCATGCTGCCATTTGTACAGGCTACAGGTTGATGTTAACAGTGTGCAAAAATATTGTAATTTTTGTGTGACAAATATATATATATATATATATATATATATATATATATATATCCCACACACACTTCCTTGACACCACTTTCTGAAGATGACAGCCACAGATGCAGGCAAAACATCAGGAATAAACTCTTCTAGAACACAGCCACATAGCACCCACAAAAAACTATAGACACTGGCTGTGAAAGCCTCCAACTGCACATACCAGTAACTGTTTGTTTACTTGGTAGGGCAGCTCCTTGAAACTATAAGTGTAACTTATTAATTTTGAAAGTAATTTCCTGGGCCCTGATCTCACTATTGTTTATGTCAAACAGAGACCATTCCTGCATTGTTGTTGCTGGAATTATTGGAAGATGACACTTCCAGAAGGCCTGGAAGGTTTATATATTTCCTTTCAGTAATTTTTGCCCTTTGAGAACTTTAAAAGGGATGACTATCCCTGCTAAATATAAGCTAACTGGTTTCTAAAAAGTGATTATCATGGTGTATGCATTATGATCGTGACTAAATGGAACTAAAAAAAAGACATTTTCAGAATAATGTTAAGTTTTAAGGCACTGATACTATCTGATCATTTTCAACTGAAAGGGTATTATTATTGCACCACCAAAGTAATATATAAGACAGAAATGCTGCAGCTCTGTGTGGTTGGTTGATTTCTTCCCAGTTGTCAATAAGCTTTGGAATTTCTTTTATTTTTTCAAAGGGCAACAGGTTTTCATTTTGTTTTCTGTTATACAGCTTGCCATTTATCTCTTCGTCATCCTCCTCAGGATGGAGCAGACAAAAATCTCCCCGAGGTCTGACTTAGCAGCAGGTCTCCTCAGGCTTTCATGAGGCCTGCACAGGACCAGATAAGAAAAGAGTATACTTCAAACAGCCAAGCATTAATCAGTCAGCATGGCTTCTAGCTCAGTGCTAGTGCAAAGGAATGCTGTTCAGAGGATCACTTAAATTAAATGAAATTAAATGAGACAGACTCACTTAATTCTTGCTATATTTCTTTTAAAGGAGCCCTTGAAGTGCTGTTTTCAACTAGTTACTCTATGATGTCACCAAGCGAGGCAGCTAATCTGCCTCATCAGAGAGTGAAGTGGCAACAAGACCCTTGGGATTCTTTTGTAGAAATGTTGATGTGGCCTTTGAAACAACAACAAAGGGTCTCCTTCATGTCTTATTCATACCTCTGCAAAAGAAGAAGGAGAGAAAACATATTTTACCATGTATTATCTTTGAAAGGATTGCTGAACCTTTCCTCCTTATATCGATGACTCTTGAACCACACACTAATAGGTTGTATCCAGACTTATAGAAGACCCACTGAAATGAGTAAGACATAATGCAGTCATGACTTGCTCAAGCCCCACTGATTTCTTTGGGTCTGTTTTGTCCCTGACTCATTCTGGTTCAAGCCTACTGTAGGTCTGTAAGTGAGGATTACAAGTGGAATTTTACTTCCCATTTCCCAAAGTTCTAGAAAGTTCCAGCTGCGGTTAGAATAAAGACGTTACTAGAACACATGAATTATCTTGTTTGTTAACTGCTGTCAAGTGGACTTTGATTAATGGTGACCCTATGCATGAAAGACCTCCAAGTTGCCCTATCATCATCCACCCTCCTAAGGACTTCCAAACTTAGAGCCCTGTTTTCCTTGACTGAATATATCCTTTTGTATTGTGGTCTTTTCTTTTCTTGCTACCTTCTGTTTTATCAAGCATTATTGTCTTTTCTGATGAGTCATGTGGCCAAAGTACACCAGCCTCAGTTTAGCCATCTTGGCTTCTAGGGAAAGTTCCAGTTTGATATGATTTAGGACCCCCTTATTTCTCTTTTTAGCAGTCAGTAATATCCATAGACGTCTTGTCCAGCACAACAATTCAAAGAACTATCTTCATTGTTCAGCTTCCACAACATAGACATTGATATAACATGGACCATCATTTCACAACATAGATATTAACTGAGTTCCAAAACATTCTGCAGAAATAATCCAGTTTGAGACCTCTTTAACTGTCCTGACCCGATGCTAGAGAATTCTAGCAACTATAGTTTTGTGAGACATTTAGCCTTCTCTGTCAGAGCGCTCTGGTGCAACAATAAACTACACTCCCAGGATTCCATAGTACTGAGACAGGGCAGTTAAAGCAGCGTCAAACTGGATTATTTCTCCAGTGTGTTTTGGACCATAGACATTGGAGATACAATAGGATGAACCATTATAACTTTAGTATTCAATTATATATTGTTACAGTTCAGGATCTTGTCTACTTCCTTCATAGCTGTCCTTCCAAGTCTTCTGATGTCTTGGCTGCAGTTTCCATTCTGATTAATGACTGAGCCAAAGTATGCAGAATCTTGGATTGTTTCAGTGTCTTTCTCACCCACTTTAAAGTTGTATAAATCTTTGCACTTGCTTCGTTGACTTTCTTTAGAAATCATTCCAAGTCGTTGCTATTTTCTCAAGTAATATAGTGTCATCTGCACATGTTAAATTGTTAATATTCCTTCCTCCAATTTTCATGCCTCTCTCCTCTGAGTCTAATTCTGCTTTATGTATGATATGTTCAGTGTACAAGTTAAACAGATAGTGATAAAATGCAGCTTTGCCTAGGCCCCTTAAAAATTGGGAGCCATACTGTTTCTCCATATTCTGTCTTGATGGTAATCTTTTGTCCTGAATACAGGTTACACATCAGGACAATAAAATATTCTGACACATTCATTCTTTGAGAGAAAGCCATAGTGTTTTATGACATAGACAATTAAAGGTTTTGTTATAATCTTAAAGCACAGCTTGAATTTCTTTTCAAATTCTTTAGTGCCCTACATTGTCCAATGTATGTTTGCAGTATGATCACTAGTGCCTTTCCTTTTCTGAACCCACTTGCTCCATATAAGGTAAAAGTCTTTATTTAAAAATTTGCTTGCATCGAAAATTAATGCATTGGTCCTTTGATTATTGCAATCCAAGGTGTTCCTCTTCTGGGGATTGTAAAGCACATGTAGCATTTCCAATCTATGGGCCATTCTTTTGTTTTCCATATTTGTTGACAGATTTTGGTTAGAACCAGAGTAGATTCTGTCTCTGTAGCTTGGGACAGCTCTATTGGTATTCACCTGTTCCTGCTGATTTATTTCTCCCAAGTGCTGTGAGTGCAGTTTCCACTTTTCTTTCTAAAACTGGAGGTTTGTTTTCATATGGTTCTTCCTTGAATGAATCTCTTATCCTTTAATCTCTTTTATATAGTTCTTCTGTGTATTGTTTCCATCATCTTTTTATTTCTACTTGCTCATGTAATGTTTTCACCTGTTGGTCATAGAGCATCATAATTCTTGGTTTAAATTTTCTTTGGATTTCTCAGATCTTGTGGAAGAGGTCTCTTGTTCTTCCTTTTTTGTTGTTGTTGTTGCTACCTTCTGTGTCTCTTCATTAATTATTATAGTAGTTCTTCTTCCTATGCACTAGTCACTGAATAGTTGCATTCATGGTTCTGACTTATTTCTGTCCCCTTTTACTTTTACTTCTTGTCTAGTCTTAACTGCTTGAAGAATTTCATTTGTCATCCACTGATGCTTCTCTTTCTTTTTGGCTATAGATAATTATTCTTTCCCATTCCTCCTTCACAGTGTCTCTGGCTTCTGATCAATTAGGCTTAATAGTGCAAATCTATTTTTACATTATCTTTACATTCTACATTCTACATGCATGTTCTTCAGTTTATCTAATCAGTCCTTTGTATTCACAGATTCTGCATCCACTGATTCAACCATGCATGACTTGAAAATATTTTTAAAATATATTCAAAAGCAAACCTTGATTTTTTAATTTTACTAGTCCATTGTATATGATGGGACTCAAGTATCCATTGATTTTGGTATCCATGGGGCCAAGGGTTGTCCTGAAGCCAAACCTCAGCAGATACCAAGGGCTCACGTTATTTTGGCATGATGGTTGGTTTACTCTAATTTTTGACATCAGTAGTTCATGATCTCTGCCACAATTTGCTCCTGATCTTATTTTTGCAAATGGTGCTTCTCCATCTTCTGTTTGCAGTTATGTAGTCTCTTTTATTTCTATATTGTCCATCAGTTGATGTGTTTTCCTGCTATCTTTGATTATACTCTTTCCTACTTTTCACTTCCAAATGTCTGTGATTAGTAACAAGTCCTGTTTTGGCATGTGGTCGATTTTCTCCTGGACTGCAGCACAGAAGCTTTCAATTTCTTCTTCTGGCTCTGTAGTAAAAAAACATATGCTGAGATTATGGTTATGCAGTTTTAACTATGTTCCCATTGCCATATGTGTTCTTCATATACTCATGCTTTCTCTCATAAAGTCATTCAGCCCACAACATTGCCATGACTCTATCCAAGAGTTTCTCACATTTACCTGATAGGGAGCAGATGTTGCTTCACTCTGTGGAGGAATTCTGACAAAGTTCTTAGACTCTAGATACAGTAGACAGGAAAAAAGAGTAGAAAGCTCCCTACACACTCTGTCAATTTTACCCATACAGTAACCGTGTCAGTCTGTGCAATGTTCCTAGAGTTCCTAAACAGAAAGGAGAAACTATGGGGAAGAGGTCATAGGATAGAATGCAACACACAGTACACATGGGGAGATCCCACAAACCCTCATATTTCTTGTGTCTTCTTTTCCACAGGGCTCTGCTTCTTCAGCTGTTTTCTTGCCGCTGACCAAAAAAAATAAAAAAATAAAAATGCAAAGTCTATAATGAATTCTTACATCATTGCATGTGAAGCAGGGGGAGAGGAATCTAACATGATGAGTGAACCTGAATGCTGGTCCTATAGTTATGGAAATTATTCTAAAATGGCTCAATAGCAAAGGCCTTTTCCTAATTAAGTGATTAGCCAATCAGAGTGATCAATTTATGCTAATGGTACAGCTAATCGTAAATCCCCTGCTGGGATTTAAATCTATGGCTGCAAGCTCAGAAGCATCTGTTGTAATGATTAAACCATTTGTTCTGTATGTATCTCATACAAGCCCATTAGCTAAACCAATGCTAAGTTAACTAAGCTAACCTTTTCTCTTCAGGCACTAAGTACAGCAACAGAAAAATTAGCTAAATTATTGACAGCATCTACAGACTTATTCATTTGGTCTTGTGACCTTTGAACTGAGCTCTAAAGCCACTGAGAAAATTAATCATGAATGTGTGAGACAGTAGATTCTCCTTCATTTCAACTTGAACCATGTCATTCTTGGATATCAATAAAATATTATTGTCATCTAGGAAACAATGAAACAAAAAACAACCCAGTGTTCTCTGTAGTTCAGCCATATGCCAGTCAATGAGGTGTGCAGTTGCAACTCATGTTTTAGGAAAAATGAAATGTTTAGGTTCATTAAAACATACCGATGAAAGGTTCTGTTCAAAGTTGGAGAAAAGAAAACCATTACTGGCTCTTCTTCTCAGAATGAGAAGGGTTTTTTTTTCTTCCATTTTTGAGCATCTGACTGAAACTTAATAGATATCTCCCCAACTTTTAATATGAAAGGAGATTATTAGTATTTCAGCTACCTAATCTATGGGAATGTTCAGTTCACTGTCACTTGAAACTCACTATAAATATGTCTTCCACAAAAATAAGGAGTATGGTCATGAAGCAATTATGGCACTAACATTTCCATTTTTAAAATAGTCATTGTGAGGTTAAGAGCCAGCTTAATTTCTCATAGAAGTATGCAAGTTGTATAACTAAGCCAGATTTGGGCATTTAAACATTGTACTTTTGAAAAAGAAACAAGGCCAGGCATGCTTTGGCAAACTGCTAGCTTTGGAATGAGCCTTCACATGCTGGGTTCATCCTCTGCTTTCACATGTTGAACAGAGATTCTAAGTATGTTTAGCAAAATATGCCCCAAATGTAGTTTTGAAATGTTCTACTTCTATCAGAACCTAGAGATGTTATGTTTTTAGGCAATGACTCCCCAAATTTTTCAGTCATGCTCTGGTGAGATAGGTTCCTACCTAAAAGATTCACCCCATAACTGTTTCTGCCCACACCATTGACTATGACATGTGTCCAAGTAACATGGAACAATCCAAATACCAACTGGCCTACAGTGATAAGCAGAGCCCTGGGACAACAGTCTGAAAAAGCTCATTTTTAAATGGAAGAGTGGCTGCAATATATTGGTTTCTCTCCCTCTTGGTTTCAGCTTACTCTTATGATAATTCAGCATGCTTAACTTAAAAGATGGGCTATGTTAGATATACAGGTAAAAATGGATGCCAAAGGGTCACCAAATACTGATAATTTTGGAAAGCAGAAATTAATAAACAGCATTTGAAATTATAATCGTTTTAACAAACTTCTCCAGTATTGTTTAAAAGTCATCTTCATAAAGTTTAGCTATTCCAATGCATCAGGATCTGGCACATTTCTTCCATTGTTTGCTTGATCTTAACCTAACTAGATCCTGGTTTATTTAACATATAGAGTTCTATCAGAAAATGGCAATTATAGTCCTGCAATGCTGTTTAAAAAGGAGAAACTGAACATGATCTTTTTCTTGACAGCTCTGCATGACTTTTGCACAACCACAGGTTGCTCTCAATAAACAGAAATGCAGCCCTTTCTGATACATATTTGTGACTTGGATTACTTGGGTGCTAAATAAGAGAGAGAACTGAATTCATCCCAAAGATGGATCCTCTTGTCCATATTTTGAAAAGGGATGAAACAAATAGACTCATTCATTTGGAAAGGACTCCAGCAATGCAGCGACCTACAGCTAAAGCTTCACTGAGAGGTGACTATCCAATCTCTGTTTTAAAAACCCCAAGAAAGAAATATCAATAACTTCCTAAGTTTCATTGGGCCTAATCGGACTCCATAGTCTTGACAAATATAGTGTTTTTGTACCTGAGACTTGAGACTTTTTGTGAGAAAACATCTCCCTTGCCTTGAGCATCTGAACATCTGGGAGATTACAGGGCATTTCTGAGAAATGAACAAAATATGGTGTATATTTTAAAATGTTAACATGTGCATGGGTAGCAGGCATATAATTGGAAGAAACAGGTTCATTCATTCAGGCAGAGTTATGTAAAATGGGTAAATGGGCAAACAAAGGCACAACACAGAAAAATGCACCCATGTTGTGTACATTTTAGTGATGGATGAAAATACAAAAGCTGGAATCTATTTGAGTGCTACATTGACATGTGTTCCTCTTGCCACCAGTGGCATTCCTGGGGGGGGGGGGCACAGGGATGTGGAGTGCACTGGGTGACACCTCAGAAGGGAATGTATATTTGGTGGGGAGGTAGACCTGGTGGGACTAGTGGGACTGGTGGGTGAGTGAGAAAGGGCATTGTGTCCCTTTCATGCTTGCCCAGCAGCTATGCCAAACTCCCAACAGTCCCCTGGAGGCTGCAGCACTGACCCCTCAAGCAGCAGAGGCTGCTGGGGTGGCTGGGGAGTGCTTTCCATTTGGGCTCCTGTGCAGCAAGAGCCATGCCAGAACCCAAACAGCCCTATGGAGGCTATAGCACTGCCCTCTCAAGCAACAGAGGATTTTAATTGTGCATGGAAACAGACTTGCATCCGGTAGCACTGTTATGGTAAGAGAGTTCCATGTTTCCAGTAACCAGTTAACATTCTGACTGCCAACTTTTCGCTCTGTTAATCTGCCAATCCCAATTTTTGAATGGAAAACCTGAAATTGGAAAGGGCATATGGCCACACACACACTCACAAAGAGAGAGATGAGGGTTCATTTTGTTGTACTGAATATGTTCCTTTTCACTTGACAATGCTCAGTAGCATGTATGAAGAAATCTGACACCATAAGAGGAAATGATTTTACATTGGATCTTGGAAAAATCCAACACATATACATAAATTTTATATAGGCCATCTGAAGGGATTTTCTTTCCCCTTTCCCTGTAACTCTAGGAGGAATTAGAAGACCAGGCCTGAGGAATCAAGAATCCAACTTTATTTAGGGAAAGAAATGCATTTTTGTCTCCAACCCTGATAGACCAGAATCTGGGGAGAATGTGAACCCTGAGCATTGACAGCATAATATAGTTTTCTGTGGTTGCCACATCACGACTGCAAGGCATATATGTTGGTAAAATTCCATGAAGCTAATGAATTTGATAGAAATCAAAACTTTTAAGCATAACGTAAAGAACCATTACCTAATTCTTGCTACATAAGTTATTCCTCAATCCTTGGCATTGCAATATAACAAAATACACTATGATGCGATCCAGACCAGCACTTTGCCCCGGCATGGTCACATACTCGGGTTGCCCAGGGGCAAAGCGTCTGCACTCCCCCACAACCCTAGTACATGGCAGCGCCATAATCATGGTGCCCTTCCATCTACACAGTGGTCACCATGATTATATCACGCACGTGCCGCGTCCAAATGGCATGGCATGTGCGTGATGTCTCTGGTGGCCTAGCTGCAGCACAAGAAGGAGATCCAAAACAGAACTCCTTCTGTGCGTGCTCTTTTTTCCCCGCAGCCAACAAACGGCTGTGGGAATGATGCCAGGGAGAAAGGGGCCAGGCAGTTGCGGCTCCTGGGGTGTCCAGGGGCATGAAGCCCCAAAGACACCCCTTTTCTGCAACATGGAGAAGTGGCATTTTGCCGCTTCTCTGTGGTCTGGAAAAACTCCAGATTAGGGCTGGAGGGCTGCCGGTGAGGCTGCTCTGCCCCCAACCTGGAGCTAAAAGGGGCGGGTGCAGGCCGGCCCAAAGGGGCAGTATGTACTGCATCAATAATAAATAATAATAAATAAAATTTTTATTTATATCCTGCTTTTCTGTGACTAGACAATCAAAGTGGCTCACAATGTAACCTTCATAGTGTCAATGTCTTCCTGTAGAAGAACACCCCTAGCACCAGGCTACAGAAATAACAAAGATTCAAGCATGTTTGGGGTTAGCACAAGGAAATCCATTTTCATTTCATTTTGGGGTTAGTACATGGAAATCCATTTTCATTTCCCCTTCCATATACCACTAACTGGATTTTATTCACATAGAGTAAATAAAACATGACCTCTGCGTGGGTATCAAAGAATATCAAAATTACAGTCTAAAGTGCCACGTGCCCTCTGATCTACATATTAGACTAAGAACTTTGAATTATATCCATTCATTCAAAAATGGAGCCCAAAGTTTTCTTTCAATAGATTCCATCTTAAAATATAGAATAATTCCAGTCCAAATTTACTTTAGTGACTCAGTTACAATATATCTCAATGGATTAGACATGCCAAAATAAATATTTTAATAGGCATTTTGAAAGAAAAGCATTTAAATAACATATTATGGGTGGACATGCACACTTAAATACATAGCAAATACGCAGTTTAAAAAAATTTCCATGTAATTCAGAAACACAAAGAGATTGTAGGTTTTCAAAATGTATGTGACATGGACCAGAGAGCATCACTTATCCCTTTTTTAAAAAAAGTATGAATTTTGGATTATATTTATATTTTTTCATTAATTACTGTCTCAGGCCTTATTTTGTCAGAGATTAATTTAGTTGATATAACAACAACAACAACAACAACAACAACAAACAACAATATGCAGTACAACATATATTAAAACACATAAAGCCATTTAAACACATTAAGTTGAAACACATAAGCCTAGGACACATTAAAATCATCCAACATAAAATTCAAAATTAAAAAAAAATCATAATTTAAAATCAACTGGGGTAGGGCTGCCAGCAGAGATAGGTTTTTAACATTGTTTCGAATGCAGACAGCATGTTTAGCTGTCCAATCTCTCATTGCAGGTCACTCCACAATGTATGGGTGGTTGTTTAAAAGGTCTTCTGGGTGACAATTGCTAGTCAAGTTCTGGCCAGTTGACGTAATGTCCCCCAGAAGACCTGAGTGTACAGGAAGGATTATACAGGAAGAGGGAATTCCCTAGGTTAACAGAACATGCTGATATAAGAATGGAAACTGAGGAAGATTTTTTTTTGTGTGTGCTTTGGAGAAATATAATTATATTCTTATAAGAAGCAGTGTTACTTAAGGCACTTCTTGTGATTGATTATATAGTCTTTCCCCATAATAAATTTCGGAATCTGATCTGGCTCCCTGGTACACATGTCTGACTAGTAACTGATGGAAACAATATTACTTACATAAATTGCAACTGGAAAAATGCCTGAGTTTTTGGCACATATGCACAATAAATATGTGTATGTAGACAATTCTGAGGTTGCTATTATTTGGTATAATTAAACCATTTGTACATGGGCATATGAGTGCTGAATGCATATATTCATACTCAGATAATGTAGTTGATAATTTAGGAATTTATTGGCAAGTGTTTCATGCCAGCAATATCATTCAGTACATTAGACAGTGAATAGAAGGATAATGAATAGAAATTCCTCACAGGTATGACAAACTTTGCAAGTAATTCAGTTGCTTGCTTTCTTGTTCTGAGAGGAGGAGCAGATGGGAACTTTATGTTTAGCAGAGCATTCTCATTTAAACCTATATTTTTGAGAAGCTATAGAGAGTTTGAGTGTCAGTTAAATTGGGCCTGTTCTTTGAATTCTCTGCATCTTCACACACCAGTGAAGCAGAACAGAAAGATGTCAGTGCAGAATCTGGTCCTATAGGTGAATATCTACACCCACTTACATTTCATTGTTATAAAAATGTGTATCACACTTTGTTGCTGAAGGATGAAAGTGATGACATGACATAATGCTAAGCTCACAGAAAGCTTGCTTTTAAAGGAGAACCTTCTAAAAGAGAATAAAGAATGATTCCAAAGGGCTGCTTGTACCTCACTCCATTAATTGAGCTAATTAGAATTCCCTTAGTTCATAGTTACAACTATCCCAACTTCTTTTTGGGAGGGAATGAAAAGGCAGGCCCAACTCCATCAGTCCTAGCCTGAAGAAGAAGAGCCCTCCTTCCAGTTCATCTGCCATGGCCCAGGCTTCAGAGGGAGAGAAGAACTATTGGACTTGATCCCCTTCCCCACCACCATTCCCTTCTCCTTTTGGGTCATGTCTTTTTAGATTGTAAGCCTGAGGGCAGGGAACCATCTGAATAACTATCTGTACGTTTCTCTGAGAGCCTTTATTATTATATTATTATTATACTTTATGTATATAGCATAATAATAATATAATAATAAAGGCTCATGCCATACAATAAATAAATAAATAAATAAATAAATAAATAAATAAATAAATAATCTTTTGCTCCAATTTTTAGCCCTGGAACATGGCTTCGGTCCTGATTCCAGCCACTTTTGAGGCATGCATTGTCTAAATGCCGCACCTTCTAAGCATCTTGAAACCACTTTATTTTGCACATCTGTTTCACCCCACAGTCTTGTAACCTCTTCCTTTTTGTGTTTTAATAGTAACATTTAACCCCAGTTCTCAAGTAACCAAGCTGGGATTTATTATATTACTGGTCATCTAGCTAAAAGGAAAAGACAGCTCTGATAAATGAGCATTTCTTTGGTCTCTTGAACAGAGATCAAATAAGAGATCTATAAAGTATGTTGGACTTAATGCACTATAGCATACGTAAGAGAATCTATTCTCTCATGATATTGTTTTTTCTAGATAACTACAGTATTTGGATGTTTCATCTAAAGATAAAGAGAACCAAGCTGGATGTTAGATACAGGCCCAAAATATGATCATCTTCGGTGGTATCACACATTAACCCTCTGACATTGCTAGCCACAAAGGGAATATTATGTGAAAGAACTAAAAATCTCAATCAGAGAACTGCTACCAGACAATACTGGGTAGATGGACCAGAGGTTGACTCAGTAAAAGATTACATTATGTGTTTTTCATTGTATATTCATATATTTATAAGCCTATGAGTATGTGTGAAAGCAATATATCTTCTTATCAAAAGTCCATTTCCTTGGGTTCAAAATTCTCTCTCAGAAGATGCCTTATAAGCAGAAGTCCTTTCTATGTGTGCAGTAGATCTGATGAAATCGGATAAACTTAGGATTTATTTTCAGTGAAATAGACCACAAAATTACATATTGCCTTGTAAACCAATATATCCAGGACATCAAAGCTACCATGGAAAGTTTGTAGTCCTATATTGACAAGAAATCTTCATGAATAGCATAGGTGTGAAGAATAACCATCCTTATGGGACTTATGCAACATAGAATGGGGTCCTTAATGATCACAGTAATCCATTAATGGGCATAGCCAGAACTTCTGCAAGTTTCTCAGCTAAATGAAAGCAAATGAACACAAGAATGAATCTGCCTGCTCTTTGAAATTTTCCCCTTTTATGGTCTCTTTTTGGTTGAGATAAGCACCTGCTAAAATATCTCTAAGCCTCCAAGGGCGATATTTTGTCTTCTGTTGTGCATATGCATGAGTCTCATTGGAATCAACTGCAGTTAGAAGAATCTGAACAGAGAGGATGAAGTGTAAAGCAAGTTTCCACTGTACCCTGGGAGAAAAATGTCACATATCAAACCCTTTCATATCAGTAATTTCTGTTTCAACTTATGGAATTTCTCTTTCCTTCAACTTTTATTTTCACCTGCTATCCCAGTAATAGTGCATCTGCTAAGGGCAAAAATAGCCAGTACTGTCAAAAGTGAAAATGTCTCAAGGGAATTCTTGGAACATAGCCACTAAGAACATTAAACAGAAGCAAATTAACTGTTTATATTGACATAATAGATTCCTTTTAGATGGCAGCATGCAAATACAGAGAAATGAATTAATTTCAAAAATTACTTTCTAATAACTTTGGGGGAATAAATCCGGCTTCCAGAGTGAATTTGACCAAGGATTGCAGCTTCTCCTGTTTTAGTCTTGAATTTGAATTGGTGGAGGAAACTTTCACTCACATAGTGTTTTATTGTGTGGGAGGTGTGTATGTGGGGTGGTGGTGGTGGTGGTGGTGGTCAGGTGTCCTTCCTTTGTGTGGAACCTTTCAGTTAGTTCATAGATGAAATGTCTTATTGGAGTACTTTAAAAGCCATTTTCCAAACATCTACTATCATACAATTCTAGTAAAGGATATAAACTGGAAATACAATTTATAAATTCCTTTTCACACAAGCATTGCTTCTCATTTTACTGATTTTGGGCATACATTCTACACTGTGGAACCTTTCTACAGATGTTAGCAAACCTACAAAGAAAAAGGTTCAAGGGACAAGTGAGGAATTTGTTCAGTCTGAATTTTTAAGAACTTATTGAAGTTTATTGAAACACACTTGAGATCCAAAATCCATAGTTTACTGGATTTTGTGATATTGTTCACCATCCACACACATAAAGCAGTCCAAAAATGTGTACCTTTAAAGATGCTCACATACAGAAATGTAAATCCTCAAATCTTTTGTTCTCACAAGAGAGGATAAAAAATTCAATAACTTTTTGCCCTGCTGCAGGGGAAGACTAATTCTTCCACAGTGTTCTCCTCATATTTGAAGATTGTGAAGTGTTGAGCAGGAATTATTCTACAGGGAAAAGGTTCACATATTTTTCTTGTGCAAAAACTCTGTTTACTATGCAGAAAACAAAGGTAGAATCCCATTAGGGACTTACATCTTCATATGTGGACTTAGGTACATGGGAATTAGAACTGGAGCAGTGTAGTAAAGAGCTGCTGTTACATTACTGTGGGGCGAAACAGGAAAAAGTGGCTTGAAGCTGCCTTTTCCAAAGCTGCACTGAAACCCCACCAATTGCACCACCCACTCCCAAGGCAGCTGGAGTGCGCATGTCATGACCACACTGTTTTTTTTTTACTGTTTCCCCCACCATCCATGCACACCTTTACAGGAGCTAACCACCAATGACTGTTATCCCATTGGATGGCTATCTCTCTGAACCTGCACACATTAACATGTGCAACAGTTCACCAGGACAGGGCACTGGAGCAGAAGTGTGCCCATGCAGATAGCAACAGCAATAGCAGCTTCATTTATATACCGTTTCATACTGCCTAAGCAGTTTCTACGTGGTTTAAAAAGTGTGAGTTAATTTCCCCCAACAAGCTTGGTACTCATTTTAGTGACCTTCGGAGGGTGCAGGCCTGAATTGAGCCTGAGTCCTTGGCTAATATTGAACTCACAACCTTATGATTTGTGAGTGAATGGCTGCAGTAAAGGCATTTAACCACTGTGCCAGCAAGGTACAATCATACCTCCCGTCATCCCCCTTCACCCCATGCCCCCTCTTTGACTGTCCGTTTTGTGTATGTACTACTCATCTTCATGAGAGGTGTCAAGGTTTCTCTTTTGGGCATTGTCACACTCATCTCTTGGGTACAGCAGCTCTTCCCCTTTTAAATGTGCTCCTGAGATGGGGCATTTACATGCACAATTAGGTTTCGGGTTTGGCTATCATTTCACCCCTTAACTTTGTCTTCTTCAGGCTAAACATACCCAGATATGATAACCATCATGTGACTGAGGATAGCACTTAATATCATGATACCATACAAGAAATAGAATTAGGTGTATGAAGGATTGAAGATACAGTATTCAAAAAGTTATGTGTTGTCATGCTACATGGTACTAAGTAGAATATTTTTTTAAAAAAATTGTAAGAGAAATCAATGAAATGAAGATCCAAGATATCTGTGCATTGTAACTGCTTGAAAATCCAGTATGGGCCAACTCTCAGTCCATACCTAAACATTTTTGTGTAGCCACTACTGAGTTTGTTTTTAATGGGGTGCAAGCATGCGTGGATTTTCCCTTACACGGGGGGATTCAGAACGGGTCCCCCCACATAAGGGGAGGGCCCGCTGTACATGTATGACAAATATATAGGGTTTAATAATAATAATAATAATAATAATAATAATAATAATAATTAATTTTATTTTTCTATTTCCCGCCTCTCCCTGTGGATCGAGGCGGGATCACATTAATGTCATAAATACAAGATACACGACAGTTTAAAACAGCAAATTTAAAACAGTGTTATATAACAACCTTACATAATAAATACATGGCTTTCTGTTGGCTGGGACATATCCTGAGATTATATGCATTGGGTATAAGTTGTTTCAGACTTACCATGCCCTTCTCACTTCTGCTCATGGAAACAATTTTGTCAGCTGAACTACTCAGCTGGAGCTTGGTCTCTTTTAATAATGCGATTTTTAAAAAAAACTGAACAAAAAAATGTACTAGGTATAGTATTACTACACAGACATGATAGGAAATGTCAAACTTTTGTTGGCTATAGTCATAATTATACATGTCTACTGACATTTTAATCCACACAATAATATGTATGCATTTTTGTGGTCACTATGCATCTTTTATAATTAAGTCGTTTTACAGTTGGAATATGACTCTGGAGACCACGGTTCGAATCCTGGCTCATCCATTGAAACCCACTGGGTGACCATGGGCAAGTCATACTCTCTTGACTTCAGAGGAAGGCAACGCCAAGCTCCATCTAAAGAAACTTGCCAAAGAAAACCCTGTGATAGGCTTTTCTTAGGGCCATAAGTCAGAAATGACTTGAAGACTCATAAGAAAAATATATGCAATATATGCAATATGCAATTTGTATGCCATTTTCTTGAATATACCCATATTCATGTGTTCTTATTTCTAAAACAGCACATTTTTGTCTGCATATTTGATAGAAGACTCACACGACAAGAAGTGTGGATGCTAGTGAACGGGTGGGTTTTTTTAGCTTGCATGTCTATATGGAAAGTACAAATTAGGCAGATTCACATGAAAGTGGGAATCAAAACAAATTTCTCCCCCATTTATTGTGTTTCTTTGATATTTTCCACACATCTCAGCCTATTTTCAGCATATTTCTTTCACAAAATCTCTCTGGGGCTGACAGCATCAACATCTCATGTTGATATTCACTGCATTTCAAACATTCACTGCAACATTATTCTATTCTATTCTTTCTGTCTATCTTCATTATATGTGCTTGTTTCAGAAACAAATAACAACAACAAATGTGCTGTAGGCATTTTTAATTCCTGGTACAAAATAGATCTAAAGAAGATATGCAATGTACTGAAATAACCTTAAAATAAAAACACATTTCCATTCTGTGTGTAACTTCATTTATCTTACCAGCACTCACATCTCTATTATTTGCACTTGACCTGTTATCTGTGGACCTTGGAAGAAGTGTTTTGCATGCACAAGGGCAAATGATGACTGGAGATCTCAAGGACAAATGATTGCTGCAAAATGCAATTCCTTGTTATAATACAGCAAAAGTGTCAGGAAACCAGGAAGAAATAAATAATGAGAGACCCATCATTATGATAGTTAATGGCTTCAGGGATGACACTAAAGCAGACAATATGGTAAGAATGAAGTCTCCATCTGTGTCTCAGTGTCAAGGGAAATAGTTTTACATCATTTCTTATCTCTTACTTGGTCCCTGTGACAAGGAGCCCGTGAGGTGTTCAGTCCCAGCACTGAAGTGCCTAATGAAAGATGATAGGCTGGGAATTGAGAAGTGAACACATCCTGACTATAAATCTTATCATTTTGGGCAGCAGCTCCTCCTCCAATCAATTTTATAACCTTTATTTTAGGATGTTGCTCCAAAGACCTGCCCAGATGATTCTGGAATGGAGATTCAGGAAGAGACAGAAAGGCAGACAAAACAACACAGAGAGCAATACTGTACTTAAATTAACGGGCTGTCAAAACAACACACACACACATAAACATAGGTATTCTCCTCTTGGAAAGGTTGAAAGCTATTTCTCTCAGAACCAATGATAACCTATGAAAATTCCAAGTGAAATGGAATTCTATTCAGCTTCAGTAATAAAAATGTCATCTTCTTCAGTGTAAAACTAGACACGAACCCTTGACCCAAATTTTCATTTAAAAAATTTAACTTGTGTTTGGATGATAGTCAAACCCCAGTGGGAACTCAGAATTTACTGACAACATAAGAAACAGGTTCACACTACTAAACATAATAGACAGAGAACCAGAGGAACTATGGACTGAAGCCAGGGACATAATAAAAGAAGAATGCAGACAGACAATTTAAATAAACAAAAAGAAAGAGGAAAAAACATGGATGACAGAAACACTACAAGCAATAAAGGAAAGAAGAGAAGAAAAACAAAAGGAAGATAGAAAAAAACTAACAATTATGAATACAACTGTACAACAGCTTGTGTGGAAAGATAAAGAAAATTACTACAATGACCAATGCAGAGAAATAGAAGACAACAACAAAAAGGGAAGAACAAGAGATCTATTTCACAAGATCCAGGCAATCAAAGGAAACTTAAAGCCAAGGACTGGGATGTTCTATGACAATAAAAAAACATATTTCAAAGAGAGAATAAAAAGATATTGGATAAAATACACAGAAGAATTATAGAAAAGAGATGACAAAATTGTCAAGACCATGGGGCACACTGGTCTGAAAATGACATGGATTTGGCCACTATGTGTAACTGGAAGAGAGGTTACTACAGTTCAAGTCGCAGGTGCATGAGTCAGCATTTGGTGAGCTGTGCATCATGGGAAATCTGATGCAACACGCACAGTAGGTGACGTCAGCCAGCAGTGCATCATGGGTAGTATTCTGGTGCAACAGGTACTGGGTATGAAACCAGCCAGGTTTCATTGGCGGCATGACTGTCACATGACTTCCAAGAAGACCACCTATATAAGGGAGAAGGTGACTATCTTTGTTTGGTTGTTGTGGTCGGTGGTGAGCAAAGCACTTTGTTGGACTGTACAGTACTTAATATTCAAGACGGCTGTCTGATACTCAGTGTAATCTTTGTAAATAGTTTGTAACAAAGATTAAAAGCCCTTGTGTTGAGTGAAGTCTCGCTGTCTGGAGATTAATTTTCTCAAGCTGGGAGCTCAAGGCTGCAGCCTCTGTGTGGGAGGAAATTTGCTGTGCAGCTAAAAGGCTTTGCAGAAACTTCACTCTTCACAGATTTTCTTCTAGGCATCCTGCCTACATGGCACCAGCTCTGCATATGGTGGTAAGGGACACAGCTCATCTCTCTATGCCCCAACAAAAATGAAGGACACATGGAATGAAGACCCATATGAAGATGTGCCCCAAATTCTAAAAATTCAGGTGGAAACTGCAATAAGAGAAGTAGTGAAAAACAAATCACCAGGAACAGATGATATTCCAATTGAACTGCTGCAATCCACACTGACAAAGTCAACTCTAATGCTAACCAATATATATCAATAGATATGGAAAACAAAATGATGGCCAATAGATTGGAAACCATCAATATACATCCCCATCCATAAAAAGGGAGACACAAGAGACTGTAGCAACTATAGTACCATAGCACTGCTCTCCCATGCAAGCAAAATCATGCTAAAAAATTCTGCAATATACATTCCAAACATACATGGAGAGAGAAATCCTGGAAGTTCAAGCAGGGTTCAGGAAAGGAAGAAGCACTGGGGATCACATTGCAAACATAAGGTGCTAATGGAGCGGACCAGGGAATTCCAAAAGAAAATCAGCATGTGCTTTATAGAGTATAGCAAAGTCTTTGACTGCATAGATCATGAAAGGCTATGGAATGCCCTTAAAGACATGTGAGTGCCAACATATCTGATGGTCCTGATGAGGAATCTGTACTCAGGACAAGAGGCTAATGTCAGAACAGAACATGGAGAAACAGAATGGTTCCCAATTGGCAAAGGGATCAGACAAGGCTATATCCTTTCATCCTATCGGTTCAACTTGTGTGCAGAATATAAGAAAAACAGGCTTGGACACAGAAGAAGGAGGAGTGAAAATAGGAGGAAGGGATATCAAGAATCTAAGATATGCAGATGACACCATAGTACTAGCAGAAAACCTCAGAGATCTAAACACCTACTAAGGAAGTTCAAAGAAAAAAGTTTAAAGGCAGGCTTAATGTTGAACATAAAGAAAACAAAAAATAATGAGCACTAAGGACCTTCATAAGGTCAACCTAGATGTTTATCACACTATGCTCTTAAAGAGGTACTATTCCAGTGTGACTCCTCTAGCAGCCTCCTGTTGCATGCTGGGATTGGCAGTTTTAAGGAGCTGAACTTCTCTGCCTGAGAATTCTAAATACCCCTCCTTAAAACTGCCAATCCCAGCATGCAACAGGAGGCAGCTAGAGGAGTCACACTGGAATAGTACCTCTTTAAGAGCTCGTCTGATAAACACCCTAGACAATGAAGAAATAGAAATAGTCAAAGAATTCACATACCTGGGATAAAATATTGATAGAAATGGAGTCTGTGGTCAGGAAATCAGAAGATTAAGAATGGTGAGGGTAGCTATGAAAGAACTAGAAAAGATTCTAAAATGCAAGAATGTACAACTTAGCACAAAAGTTAAATCATACAAGCCATTGTATTCCCTATTACCAGGTATGGATGTGAGAACTGGATAGTTAAGAAAGAAGATAGGAAGAAAGTCCATTCATTTGAGATGCGGTGCTGGAGAAAAGTGCTGAAGATCCCATGGACAGCCAAAAGGAGAAACAAATGGGTCATAGAGGAGATTAAGCCAGAAACTTCCCTGGAAGCCAAGATGATTAAACTGAGGCTGCCGTACTTCAAACAGATCATGAGAAGGAAGGACTCATTGAAAAAGACAATAATGCTTGGAAAGGTGGAGGGAAGTAGGGAGAGAAGAAAGCCACATACTAGATGGATGGACTCTATTAAGGAGGTCACGGATATGGGGTTGCAGGAATTAAGCAGAGCAGTTGAGGACAGAAGGTCTTGGAAATTTCTCATCCATAGGGTTGCCATGAGTTGAGATCAACTTGAGGGCAGTTAACAACAAAACATAAAAACCTTTCAAGGCTTCTTTCCCCCTTTTTAAGTACTAAAAACATATAATCTGCTTGGGAAGTTATCTACACTTGAGAATGTGCTGAATTATCATTTCAGAAATGAAATTTTAAAATATTATTTTCTGGTCCTCTCTGTTTAATACTGCTCCTTATTTCATGGTGTCCTAGCCTTCTTATCCACTTTGATTCTTATTATGGGCAGTTTGATCAATACAGAGAACTGGAGTGACTTTACAAGATTTTCCTATGACTTACATCAACATTTTGGAAATGCAATAGCCAGAGCAAAATATTTTCACTGTAGGTATGAATGGTAAACATACCATAAAAATACCTGCACTAGAAAGTCAAATGATCGCTGTAGCAAACAATTATGTAGCATAAAGAAAACATGTGGGTCTGCTATTTTTCAAGCTTACACGGTGGCCAGCACCCATCAAACAGCATCTTAATAGTTTGTAATAGGTGATGGCCACTTCCTCTTTTGAAGAAAATAAAGTTTCATCTGGAGTTAAAAATATGACGGAGGCTAAAAATGTAATAACAATGACCAACTTTGGCCTCCCAGGCTTCAGGTGCATTAATAGCCATGTGGGAGCATAACAATGGCTAAGGAGGTGTGGCATACAGCATGCAGTCTACACATTGCCTGCTTCTACTCTATATGAATTATCTTAATGGAGACTCATGTTGCAAACATTTCTTATTATCCATTAAACTCTCTTTGATTTACCTTGATTTCCTCTTGTATTTGCAATGAATGCACCCTTCCCTTACCAGTACCACACTATATCTCAAATAAAAAATGTTGGGCAATGAGACAAATAATACTGAATCTCTCAGACAGAGTAATCAAGACAGATGCTGCTCTAATCACCCACCTAAAGGGTATAAGCAAGGAAAATAAGTCAACTTAGGGGCTCAACAGACAGCCTCAAAGGAGTGGCGTCCTTCCACCCCTATCCTCACGGATCAGGGCTGTGGCAACTACATCCTGTGGCCATGATCCAGCAGTTTGCCAGTTCTAAAAAGAATGGCAAAATGCCACTTCTTTTAGAACCAGCAAAAAGGTGCCCTTGCTGCCATGGCAGCATCTTTTCAGAGCTCCTTTGATGCAGTGTGTTTCAGACCAGCTAGAATGTCATGGTCTGAATTGTCTCCTCCCTCCTTCCCCTTCGTACCATGAACAGAGAGCAGCGAGGGCTCTGTCTTAAGCATGATAGCTGCTGGTCATGGAAAGTTTTGGGATGGAGGGCAAAGGCAAGAGAATAGGTATTTGTGCTCAGTTCAAAAGGGAAGTTTCATTATGTATTGAGTAAATCACTAACAAGATGCCAGCCCAGGATTAAAAGAACCTAGGTTCAAATTGCCAAAGCTCAGCCATAGATTTACTCAATGTCCTTAATTACACAGTTTATCTCTTAGTTTCAAATATTATAAAACAGATTTCAATTTCAATTGTTTTTTTTTTTTTAAAAAAAATAAGGTTGTCCATCCCTACCTACCATGGAGACACAATCGTGTGGAGGCCTAAATACCCTAAATGTACCAGATCCCATCTGATCTTGGAAGTTAGCAGAGTCAGGCTTGATTAATAGTTGGATGGGAGACTGCTGGGGAATATCAGGTACTATATCTCAGAGCAGAGCAGTTACAAACTATACCTGATATTCCTTGCCTAAGAAAACCCTATGAAAGCCATGGGATCACCAGAAGTTGACAAGCAATTTGAAGGCGCGTGCACACACATGCACACACACACACACACACACACACACACACAGATTATTACTTGCAATTTGTGGACTTCAATTCCTTACCTATGATTCTTCTGTCCCAATCCACTAGCATATTCTCCTTTGTAAGCCCTTCAAGCTCCTCCTATTCATTTCAGTAGTACTTTCTATCCAAAAGAACTGAATTATTAATTGTGATCATTCTCTTGTGAAAGTTTTAGAGAATAGAGAACTTTTAAGATACCATGAACAAGACGGCTATGCATATTTACAAGGTGGGGGGGGGGGGATTGGTTTTCCATGTGGCTGAATTTTTGTGAAGGGTATATGATTTCCCCATTCTTTACAATAGCTTTCTATAAGACAAATCCAAAGTGAAATCTATCAACTTGGATGAAATAACTGGAAGTCTACACTGTTTTTCGTTGTGGTCTAAAATGGTTGTGTGGATTAGAGATGAGGATGATGACAACATTGTGGCTGGGTTCAGCTGTGGATCTCTCTTGAACCAACACTTGGTGACATATCTGTAATTGCAGCTATGAGGTGTGTACTTGGGGATGATGGGCATTTATAGGTCAACAATAGTTGAGATCAATGCCTCTGAAGTCCATTCTAGTAGTACTAGAACATAATGTACCCATTATAGATAAGAAACAGAATAGGAAATAAATTTAATGCTTAATATAATTTTTAATGTTTATATTCAATTGAGCATATCAATTATTTCTGTTATTTTGAGAAAGGGAAGAAGTGTACTGGGCAGCTTTATAATACTGGGCCAATGGCTAGAAAAATAAAAGCCAAATTGAAAAGAAGAAATATCTGCAGTTCTTGCTTCCTATCACCATGTTTACCAATTTAATCTTACTGAAGCAATAATAATGATAGTAATAAATAATATTTCATCAGTGACATGAAATTAATTAGATATTTAAAGGGTAAATGAAGACGGTGGAGAAAAGTTCTACTTTATGTAAAAGAAAACTAACTATGAAATAAATCATGAGGCAAATGAATTTTATTTACTAAAAAGGAAGGACTTAATATATTTTATTGGCTAATTCCAGATCAGTTATTGATTTAGTTACTCATGGACAAATTTTAATGTCGTTGACAGTAAACTATTTTCTAAAGTAAAAATAAAATCCAAGCAATCAAATGTGGCTGTAATGTGCACATAAATGTAATCAAATCTGAAATAAACATAGATGTGATCAAATATCAGTATCAGTAATTGACCATTCTTTGATAGGCAATATAAAACCTAACAAATATGGCTGGCATCCTGTTATTTGCATTTGTTGTTGTGTAGGTCAACCTTATGCCTATGTATGTATTTTTTTTTTGGTCAATGCAGAGATTGGTATTTCATTTCTTCCTCTGCAACAGCCAACCCCAAAGCAACTGCAGTCCACCAGCCACTTCCTGCCTCATGGAAAAGCAGGGAGATCAGGGAAGCATCTGGCTATGCCCACTTACTCAGACATTAAATGGTTACATCATCAGCTGAACCTCTGGAGGGTCTTGTCAGACTTGAATGGATGCCAGATGCCATTTTGTATCTGGCTATGGGGACACACCTAGATCCAACCTTCACTTGGCATGAAATGGTCATGTAAGGGGTGTGGGGGTTCTACAGTAAGTCCAGAGGTGGTGAATGGCCTGCTGTAGTGTAGTTCCTCATGTGGAACTAGGACACTATGCTCAGCCATATAGGATTCTTCCTTTAAAGAAGAATAAATGTCATCAGTGTAGAAAAGTACTATTTTATTAAAAGTTCTGTCTTTCTGTCCTAAAAGCTGCAGTGGGCTGATGACAATAGAATCAAACCACCTTTTCCTCCAGACCCATGCTGAGCTCACAGTGAAAGGTCAGAAGAGAACAAGGAGCACTGTTCTCATCCACCTGTCCCATGTCACTAATTCTCCCCCTCCCCCCATGGCCAGACTGGATGCTGTCTCTCCCAATCAGGCCCATATATATGGAAACCAGTGACCATATACCTTCTCTTCCTGCCCACCTCACACATGATACCAATCAAATCTCTAATATTTGTGCCAAAGAAATATGTGCCAAATTTTATTTGTTCGTTTCTTTTATTGGTTGATTTTTCTATACAGGTAGATGTGTTTGGGGGCAATTACTTTTTGAACAGAATATTAGGTACCAGAGACATGGGGGAAAATGGAAGAAACTGAGGGGGTTATAGGTTGGAAACAATAGGAATAATTTCCTACATCACAAAAAAGCAGAGCAATTTAACATGTCTGAGCAGGCATTTTATTGAAAACTATCAATATGCACATGTGAAATGAAAGACCAAAATATTATCTTGGTATTGAAATAAGATGGTACAGTAAAATGATGTTCATGGCCATCTGAAAACATCACCATGAAGGGAACATGGAATGGAAGGGAAACTGATTTCATTCCTATTTCCACTGTTGTTCTTTTCCTCTCTCAGTGAGACTACACAGGCATATATATATACAGACTCACACTCAGAAATCATCTGAATTTTATTACAGTGTGTCAAGACCAGTAGTTATCCAAGTTCAGAAATTCAAGCTTCAGTAGTTAAAACACAGCAAACCCAGAAATGGCGCCTTCTGGAACGCAACAGGAACGTGATTGGAACGCCCGCTGGCAAAGGCAGTGTTCCTGTGTGTGGCAAAATGGGGTTCTGGGCCCCATCGCGTGCCTGTCACGCTCCGTGTGTGCCCCCTGCATGCACGTTAAAACACACCGGGGAACATTTTAACCCCGGTGCGATAAACTTCTATGATTATATGTATTAGCTATTAGAGCTTGCAACAACAACACACACCCCCCTTGATTTGGAAGAGATAAGTAATAAGTGAAAGAGGAATTTACATGAAAAGCCCTTTGTAAATTTTTCTTCAAGTATCTGAATATTTCTTTTCTATCCCTAGTGTCTAAGAGAGTGTTTCCTTCTCTTTGGTGCTTCTAAAAAAATCATGTTGAGCTATAGCAGGCCCTCCTTTTTCCTTATAGGATGCCCCATGTTTCTAACTTTGACAGCATGCTGTCATATTTTGAGTTCTATTATAGTTTCCAAATTAGTTTTGGCAAGACCTTTTTGATAGCTAAGGCCTTTCCTCTTGGCATTTTGAGTTTAAAATGGCCAGTGGACCTTGGACAACAACCATAAACTCTCTGGGAAATGTGAGGTATCTACCATGATTTCATGATGACTTATGACTGCCTAATTTGTTCATTTGTTTTCTTCTAGGAAGCCTCCATTTGAAATTGTATGTTCTTTTTTCTCTCCAGCAAACCACCATTTGAAATTTGACATTCAAATTTGGCACTTCAGCTCAGGTGGTAAAGAAAAAACAGTGGATGAAGAGAAATGTGGTACTCTTTTGAAATCCATGGAAGAAGGGAACGACATGAACAACAAATAATAGCAACATGGCAAAGTTCTATTTAGATAGTTTTATAGATTCACAAACTTTTACAATGAATAAACCATTCTGTTACCGAGTGTCATAAATCCAGTTTTAAATTCATTATTAATTCCTAATACTATGCCGCTTGTTGGGTAATTTGTGTGAACTTCACAGAACATTATGCTATTTTCACTACTTTCAGAAAATCTAAGCCTTTAGATTGTGTTTGAGTAGTGTGAACCGAGAGCAATTTTTTTCCTGTTGCTATGTAACATCGCCTGTGTGGATCTCATAAAGGTTATAATGGTTTATGGAAGGAAAGGGGTAAAAATGTTTGTCTTTTTTATTGTTTTTCAAAAAATGTAATGCATCTGCCAAAGTGAACTCTAAATATAAGATTTATATTTTTTTTTGGAAAAAGAAACTAATTAGGATTTGAATGGAAAATATTTCTTCTATCCCCATATTGATTGCTGAACAAATGCTTCTTTAAAACACGAGAAAAATAAAAATAGCACTCAAAGAGATTAGAGCCTATCACAAAACAACTCTCCCCCCCCCCTTTAAAGGCTTCTGAGGAGTAATAGAGGTAGTAGGTACAGCAATACATCATTGAAAACACAAACACAAACATGAGGGAGAGGGATATAGAGAGAGACTGGAACGTTATGCTCTATGTCAGATGTTGTGAGAAAGTAGTTTCTAAATATCATGGATGTTCTGGACTCCAATTTTGCAGTCCTCCAGGAGACATTTAAAGCCCCATGGCACTCGCATTTATAAAAAGAAAGTGCTTTTTTATGTGTGGGAGGGTGGCTAAAGTGTGTGTGTGTATGTGTGTATGTTGTTTGCCTTTAAGTCACTTTTGACTCATGGCGAACCTAATGTGAACCTGTCACAGGGTTTTCTTGGCAAATTTCTTCAGAGGGGGTTTGTCATTGCCCTCTGAAACTAAGAGACTATGACTTCCCTAAGGTCACCCAGAGGGGTTTTTCATGGTTGAGAAGGGATTCGAATCATGTTCTCCAGGGTCATAGTCCAACACTCAAACCACTACATCATGCTTGACCCGACAGTCACACAACCCTGACAAAAATGTCTCAAAAACTATAACAAGAAGTGACACTGCATTACTTTTGAAGCTGTGGCCTACAAGTTGTGGATTGAGGAAAGGGAATATCACTACCTTCATAACAGTTACCCACCCTGGTCTAGATGTAGTGTGAATAGACACTCTCCCATGCCCATTGGCCCTGTCAATGTACTCATATGTGGAGTGCTTTGAGCAGGTTTGAATGCTCTCTTACAGACAAATTGGTACTTCAATAAACAGATGACGATATCATTGGTGTCACTGTGTGTAATTCTGGGGCAGGTCTGGGAGAGGTCAGGTTGTGGTTGACCAATCTATGAGATTAGCATTTGAGGAAATTATGTGTAATGAAGAAAATGTATTTTGTGAATTGGGACTAGAATGTGGAAAATCTTGTCTTTCTTATGTAAATAGATGTCACACCTTTGTGACTTCTTTTACTTCTCTGAGTAAAAGAAGTTGTAGCATAAGCTTTCATAGATTTGGGTCCAGATTATTTCAGAGACCATACCTCCCCATATGAACCTAAGATCTGCAGGAGAAGGCTTTCTCTTGATCTCATCAATATCACAGGCTCTCCTGGTGAGGGCACGAGAGAGAGCCTTCTCAGAGGCTGCTCCCACCCTCTGGAATGCCCTTCCTTAGCAGGCTAGGCTGGCCCCCTCCCTGCTGGACTTTTGTCGGAAAGTAAAAACATTTTATGCCAGCAGGCTTTCTGGATGTAAGGCATAGGAGAGTGGTTTTATGGAGCAGGTGGGGTTTTAGTCTGTATTTAACTGGTGTATATTTTATGTGATTTTATATTATATTTTATATTGTGTATATTTCATGTGATTTTATATGTAGGCATTTTAATTGTTTGAATTCTATTGCAATTTTAAAGATTTTAATCTGTGAGCCGCCTTCTGGGGAGAAAGGAAGGATATAAATGAAATAAATAAATAGACTTGGTCTATTTGTTTATTTCATTTATATTCTTCAGATGCATGGAAGTAGACCAAGGGGATTATCCCACAGGAGGGTTATTGTGGTTAAAATGCTGGTAAAATGCTTAAGAAGTGAAAAGGTATGACAACCAGTTGTGCTTCTGCAGTGTCACAGGAGCTTCCCCTCTCCTCTCCCATCAGCAAAGCATTTGCAGAACAGCCATTTCTTCAATAATGGGAATTTCCATGGCGGCTCCACGAACACTGCTGACGGGAGAGGAGAGGGGATGCTTCAGTGACACTTCAGAAGGGAACTGGCTATCACATCTTCACAACTCTGGAGCATTTTACCAGCATTTTAATCACAGTAAGTCTTCCATGTGATAATCCCCTATGTTTAGTGTATGAAAGCTTATGCTACACCTTCTTTCACTCAGTTAGTTAGTCTCAAAGGTACTGCAATATCCCTTTGCATACTGATATTGCAGACTAACATAGCTATGTCTTGGAATTCTTTCCCTCAGACATCTCTTCCTTTCCACAAAGAAAAGAAACTGAACATTTCCACACGCTGTGTGGAATTGTATACATGTTTCAAGTGTCCGTGAATGCCTCTGCTTCAAGAGCAGAGGTCAGGTTGTGGTTGACCTTGCTGCACATTCATATCTGCATTTAACAGCATAATTCTATGCATGTTAACTTCAATATAAGCTCAACTTAAATATACATTTGAAAGATCTTCCTTCCAAGTCCCAAGTAAGATTACCTACCTAAGACTGCAGCTTTGCATTGCATTACTCTACATATTACTCAAAAATAAATCCTATTGAGTTTAATAACATTTACTCACATAAGTGTGTATGGAATTGCTTTTTAAAACTGTAACCTGGACTACACTTATTTGTGGATAAAATATATTGAATTGAGTGATAATTCTTTCAGAAGAAATACACATCAGATTGCAATATAAACAGCTCACTTATTTGGTAAAAGGAACTGGGGAAACCCTACACCACATTTCTCTATTGTAGTAAAATAAATTTATCTGCCTTATGGGGTATTCTACCTCTTTTACAATCCAAACCTGCCCCCTTACTTTAATCCACATAATCCAGATTGTTCCTGCAATGTGTATCAAGAGCTTTCCTCTATTAGTATTGACAGCTAATTATTGGTGTAAGCCAAGGGGGCTGCCTATTGAATTACATTAGCAATGATGAATGCTTTTAGATATCATGAGTTATTAATCATGGTAAACAGACCCAGGAGCAAAGCATGGGTGCCACCATTCTTCTAAGAGAAAAACACAGTCATAAAAAGTATTAGTTTTAATATATTCATAATAGGACTAGAAAAATTTACCATGATAGAAACAAGAGCAAGAAAAATTAATGGTTTCTTCATTTGTTTCCACGGGCAGAAATATGCTACTCATTGTATGATCTAAGTATTAACAAACATTTCAAAAAATATACAGTACACTGAAGATGATTACCTCATGCAGGTTTAATACACATGCACAGCAACTACTTTTCATAGTTAGGGGAGGTATTTGAATAGATTATGCAAGATTTGGAGAAATGGGGAAATTTACTTCCAAAATGGATATGACCCATGGAGTTATCCCCAACTCACTGCTCCTTGTGATGTCATGTCAAACCAGCGATCAGAGATAAGAAGTCAGGAACAGAGCTTTAAAGAAATGAGGTCAGGATTGCAGCTGAGGAAGATTTTTTGTGTTATTGAAATCTATTCAAACCCCCCAATATTTCACAGGTGAAAATCTGGACATGTGTGGCCAAGCAAATCTGAATGTGGTCAAGATGGCAAATGTTGTTAGTGAGAAAGAACAGACAAGCTAGGAGAGACTGAAGCCGTTCACTTTTGTATTAATCTATTGGGAAAGGGGAATGTAGGAGGAGAAGAAAGATTGGGACATTTTTAAAAAGCAGCTGAAAAAGTGAAACAGAGGATTAATTGGGCATATCTTTGCTAAAGTGGGACAGTTGGAGGGTATACTATTTCAGGGAACTGAGTTTTGCATAGCCTGGGAAGATGTTCCATCAGAGTTTACTCCTCAATAGACACTCATGAAAATGAGAGGAGGTTTACATCTTACAAAACCAGTTATGTGAATTGGGCAACACTTCAGATCTTGTTGGACTGCACATGCAACTATAGCTTACACATCTAATGGTGGAGATGCACACAAAAAACATCTAGAAGTCCACACAATTCCCACACAGTGAAGACAAATGTAACCTCCTGCAAGAACAGGAGGCTACATTTGTGTTTACTGTGTGATAATTGTTTCAGCTACTGAAACCCTTTCCAAAATTGGATTACAAACATTTCTTACTCCTGGTATAACCAAGATTCATAAATACAGTGATGGCTTTAGGTTTTGGGGTAGTGGTGTGCTTGAGCAAGATGCTACTAGCACACCCATCTGCTTGTTAGGGACTGTATGGGAAGAAGACCCCCCCCTTTTTTTTTTAATGCTAAAATGGTTAGGTGTAGTTGCAAGTTCCAGGCCTGAGTCGTGTTTTATACTGAAATAAACAGTTTAATTTACTTCTACATAGCTTTTTCCTACTATTAGTTGAAATCAGAGAACATCACTGAATCTCTTTTAAGACACTGGGGGGGCAAGAGTTTTATGTTTATCTTTCAGGAAAGTTCCATAGTATCTTTCATAGTATCCAAAGGAAGCACTTTGATATCACTTTAACTTCCATGGCTTCATTGTATGTAATCCTGTGATTTATAGGCGGGTTACAGACCACCTATTTGGGGCGGGCTGTACCCGCCCCTTTCCCCGGTGTATCGGGGCCTCAGTGGCTAGAACGGCAGCCGCTGAGGCCCTGATCCGCCGCTTTTCAGGCTGCGGGGAAGCGGCAAAACGCCGCTTCCCCGCAGCCTGAAAAGGGGTGTCCTTGGGACTTCAAGCCCCAAGGACACCCCACGGTGGCGGGGAGGGGGAGAAGGGGGCCGCTTGGCCCCTTTCTCCCTTGCTTCGCTGGGCACAGCCGTCTGAAGGCTGCGCCCAGCGAAGCAAAGCGGCGCCTCAAACCAGGAAGGAGCTCCGAAACGGAGCTCCTTCCTGGTCTGCGCAAAGGGTGCCCTAGGTGCCCTGGCATGGAGCGAGGACATCACGTCCGCACCGCCCCGTGTAGAGACGGCGCGGCCGTGACGTCCTCATGACGGCAGCCGTCTGGAACAGCCGCCGTCATTTTTTACACGCGGAGCGCGTATTAGGGTTAGGGAGGTGCGGAAGCACCGCACCTCCCTAACCCTAGTACGTGCTGCGCGTGTACTTTAATGGAGGTCTATAACCCGCCATAGTTTCCTGAGAAATTAGAACTCTCTGGCAGAGAATTCAAAATACTAAATTCCAAACTACACAGGATTCCATAGGATAGCAGTGCTCTAACTATGTAGAGTAAAAGATGTGAGCAATTTTTGCATACTAATTAGATATTCTGCTGGTGAAGTTTTCATAATCAGTTTTTCTACATTTTGGGAAATTCTGGCTATCTATTTACTATATGTGGCCATGTGTCATCTCCTTACAAAGGACTGAATCTACTAATTTCATTTTACTGAAAGTGCTGCTTTCAATACACAGGGAGAAAAACAATGTATAGAACTCCAGAACTTTCTTGCAGGAAGAAAACAACAAGAAGAACATGAAATCACTTGTTGCTTCCTTTGGGAATGAAATCAATGAAGAACTACTTCCCTAGCAGGCACCTGGGTTGCCTGGTCAAAATCTTCCCTATTCAAATCAAAATAATATTTAATTGTGCATCTGTATAAATCAGCATATGCATTTTCATGCAGATTGATGTTCTGTCTTTTTTGGTGTGTGTGTGTGTGTGTGTGTGTGTGTGTGTGTGGAATAGGTAGCTACCTTATACACAATAGATGGCTGGCTTATACACAATGGATAAATCCTGCGCCAATACATACTGAATCAGCCAGAGTATTACCTCTGCTTCTTTTTCTGAAAACTACCTTACAGACCCCTCAACTAAAGCTACAGATTTTAGGAAAACTTGCATTGTAAATGAGAAACTTTGATTTCATCCAGATTAAAGGTTGTACTGAGACAATAATACCAGTAAGAGAAATTGAGAGTTTGCCATGGCTTCTTGTTTGCAAAAAAAACCCCGTACTTTACTCAGAAAATGCAATCATGGCTTGCAGACACTTTACTGTGGTACACTGTGTTCAGGATCCAGCTGAAATTTGTAATGCTATTTAGACCTTTGACAAATCTGATTTATTGGAGCTTCTCTCTACTGGCGCCATAAAAGAAGGTTTGATTTGGTGACATATTAGTCATAGTAGAACTGTGCAGAGCAAGGCTTTTTTGCTGATAACAGAAACTGTTAGCAGACCTCTAAATTCTTCTTGATATTACAGTTGATTTTAGTATGTTTTTGTAGAATGTCTTTGTCAATTTCACTGGACCTCTCAGTTCCTTTCAGGCTTTACAAAGCTCTGTATTTCTCAAGAAGTATTTTTAAAGTCTTGTCAGACAGCCATTTAGTTAATTGAGGAAAATGCCTTACAAAATGCTGATTGAGTGCTTCCAAAGCAACTTGGCCACAAAGCAATGGATCTTGCTGGTTTTATAATTTAAGTAAAATGGAATGGAAATGTATCATTAAGTATTAGTGTGCTTAACAACCATTTGCTTTGGGACAAAAACAACAACCAAAATTTAACAAATTACAACAAGCAGGAGCAATGAAAACTCTTAATAAACAATCATTTTGACAAGTAAGGTTTTTAACCAACTGAGAATCCAAATGAGTTTGTTTGTATTAGAGTCTAAATAAGCCTCATTAGGTAAATGGCAGTCTCTCTTCAAATAAAATTGATTATTAATTTGCTGTTGTACAATGCAATCCACTGATTTTTGGGGAAAGGGAAGCTTACTTTACCCAGGGAATAAACTAGAACTGTATCATGTTTTTATCTTCAGTCTGTTCCTTACCAATACCACTTGACAAGACAAGGGCCCTAAATTAATATAAAACCAGAAACCACTGCATGACAAATAGGATCTGGGATGTTACCAAAGATAGTAACAATGTAGAAATAATCCTTGTAGATGAGTTGGTAGGGACAAAGATACAGAATATAACTATTGTGGATGGTGTAACAATGGAATTAATTAACAAGTGATGTTACTGTTGGCTTGTGAAAATATGTATAGCATGTGTCATCCCATTGGTTAGTATCCTCACTGCTTCCATAATTAGACTATACATTATTGATGATGCAGTTTGCACACCCAGATACATCGATTAGCCACCTGGGTCACTATTTACACAAAGGGAAATGCATTTTTTTTCCATTGGGAAATATGCTCATGGAAAACTATAATGAAGCTCAACTGAGACATAGTTGTCTACTTCTTTTTACAAGCGTTATGTCTTGGTCTCTATCCCATTCTGCCCCATGAGATTAGAGCAGCCTACACCTCCCCACCCACCATCATGTTGATTAGAAGCTTATCATTATGAAAGTCTATTCATTTATTCAACTTGTCAGTCACTCTGTAGTCAAAGCTGTCAAACAAATAAAACACAAAACACAACATAATCAATGAACTCTAGTTGAATGCAATAAAATAGTTTAATGACACTATTCAGTATTCTGAAGTCAATCAGTTGGTCAGTCTACACCATTTACCATATGATATGTTCTGAAAACCTTCCATATTGCTGTTCAAGTAAAAAGAAAAACTTTCTTCTTCTTCTTCTTTTCTTTCTTTCTGTATTTGAGTTAGAAATCTTTACAGTTCTGGACACACACACACCCATGTAAGGCAAATAGTGCATATGCTTGAGCCCCATTAAAAATAATGGGGCTCATGCATGTTGTACGGTACATACAGTGCAGGCACATGTGACACTGATATTTCTATCACACAGTTTTCAGCATAAGCTGAAGCCACATATAGCATGCCTGTGTATGACACAGGCTTGCTGTACTTCAAAAGCAACTAGATTTGAAACTACCCAGGGAAGTCGAAAGGAAATTGACACATAAGAGACAGAAACATTTTCACTAAATTTTACTCAGAACTATACAGAAAAAAAGAACTTAAAGATACACAAAGTAAAGACATACAAAAGTTCCTGTAAGATGTTAATGTACCAACCATCTCAGAAGAGTAAGGAATAAAATTAAACTCCAGAATTACGAGAGCTGAAATCTCATGGGCCATAAAAAAATCGTTAAACTAACAAAACTCCTGGCTCAGATGGACTTAGAGCTGAATATTATAAATGCTTCAAAGAAGAACTAATAATTCCATTACAAAATACATTAAACAACATATTTCTAAAAGGAATCCCAAAAACATGTCAAAACACTAACATAACTCTTGTTCCAAAGGAGGGGAATGACAAAAAACAAGTTAAAAATGATAGACCCATTTCATTGCTGAATTTGGACAACAAAATATTTACCATGATTTTGGTGGAAATATTTTTTTTAATAAAAATTCTAACTAAAACAACTGATAAAGATCAGACAGGCTTTTTACCAGCAAGATACATGAGAGAAAATATGAGAAGTGTATTACACACAATTGAATATTATGAAAAGAACAATGAGGAAAAAATGGCAATGAAAGTCATCAATTCGGAAAAAGCTTTCAACGGCGTAGATTGGAATTATATGATGGAAGTGGTGAAGAAAATGAAATTAGGAAAAAAGTTCATAGACTGGATTGAAAACATTTATAGAGAAAAATCAGTACAATTAATTATTAATGTGGAAAAGAGAAAACAAATTAACATTCAAAAAGGAACAAGACACGGTTGTCCTTAGTCCCCTTTACTATTTATTAATGATAAAATAAGAAGTGACAATGCAATAGGAGGAATAAGAGTGAAGGATCAGCATTATAAACTCTGAGCTTTTGCAGATGATGTGGTCTTCTTTCTTGAAAAGCCAGTAGATTCCATTAATAAATTATTGAATAGTTTGGAACTATTTGAAGAAATATCAGCTATAAAAATCAATAAAGACAAAACAGTGATGTTAAGAAAAAATATTTCACATACAGAAAAAAAATTACTTCACAGTATATCAGGTTACAAGATTTTTTTCTTAAAAAAAGAACAGATATCTGGGAATTTGGCTAATAAAAAGAAATACAGACTTGTTTGAAAACAATTATAAGAAAATGTGGAGAGATTTTAGAAAACTTTTTTAAAATGGACTCAACTTAATTTGTCATTATTCAGAAGAATGAAAGCCATTAAGACGACAGTTTTGCTTAAGATGAACTTTCTTTTTTCAAAACTTGCCAATTTTAATTGAGAGGCCTGGCCTGGAAGACAAAGAGCCCTCCTCCAACCACCATCTTGAGGGGGAGAGAGGCCTGCAATTTTTTGTATTGTTTTGCAATTTTACTGTACACCGCTATGATCATTGTGGAATAGCGGTCTATAAATAAAAATTATTATTATTATTATTATTATTATTAATAATAATAATAATAAATGAAAAATTCTTCATGGAAAGGAAAAAAGATTGGACTAATTTTATTTGGATGGGAAAAAAAACAATTGACTGATAAAAAAGAAAATGGATGCTGTAACCTACCAGACTGAAAGTTATATTACCAAATCAATGCTACGACATGGATTCTAGATTCGATAAAATTGAAGACTGAAAGAACCCTAACCTTAGAAGGATTTAACTTGAGATTTGGTTGGCATGCTTACATGTGCAATGGAAAAGACAAAATTCACAAAGATTTTAGCCAGTATTACATAAGAAAAGCTTTGTTAAATGTATGGACACAGTTAAAGAAGAAATTCTATAGAAAAATACCCTTATGGGTTTCCCCTCAAGAAGCTTTCTATGGAAGATGGTGTGATGTAAACGATTGGCTTCAATATCAAGATCTAATAAAGAAATAATGAAAAGGCATTTATGCAATTAAACCAATAGAAGAATTAGTTGACTTGGACAAGAGTATACATTGGCTTCCATATAAACAACTGTGCAAAAGATTTAAAATAGATCAAAAAATGGAAGGATTTGAGGATGATGTCAGTGAATTAGATAATCTGATTAGAGTGAAAGAAAAAAGTCAACATCTGGAATTTTAAAAAATTTACAAAAAAGGGATTGGGATCAAATATGATCAAAGACACAATTATAAAATGGTCTCAAGACATTGAAAGAAAAATTGACATAGAAAACTGGGAATATGCTAGGAAAACCCCCCCACAGATATTTACTAAATGCCAAGAACTGAAAGAAAAATACTTTAAAATGGCCCAAAGATGGTACCTAACCCCAATAAAATTGGCAAAGATATATAAAACAAAAGGAAGTGAATGTTGGAAAAGCAAACAAGCTACTAGATCTTGGTACCATATGTGATGGACTTGTTCTGAACTAAAATATTTTGGACTCAAATTCATTTAGCTGTCTGAAATATTAGAGATAAGCTATGACTGTCTTTCCGAAATATACCTGCACAACATGACTAATAAGAATGTCTGTACAATAAGGGCGTTAGGGAAGAAAAAGGAAAGGATTCTACTATATATGGTTTCAGCTGCAAGAACAGTGATAGCGAGAGAATGGAAAAAGAAAAAGAAAAGCACCTAATATAGATGATTAGTTGTGGAAGGTACTAGACATGAAAAGTCTAGATATCTTAATAGAGAGACCAAGAAAATGCAAATTAAAGGACTTACAACAGGAATGGGACCCAATAATTAAATATTATGAAAAGAAATGGTGTAAGCATTGATGCATAATATAATAACAACTGACATGTCATGCTAAGAATAAGAATGTAAATGGCATTAATATGATAAGACAAATTAGAAATATTCTGATAACTTGGTCAACAACAGAAAACTTTTGTGATAATCTTCAAAGGATTACAAGTTTAGAAAGAAAAGTTGAAATCATTAAGTGAATACGTATGATAGTGTCAACACAAATGGATTTAACGTTGGGAAGTCAATGAAATAAGCTACCAAAACTATTGTTATTTGTAAAGCAATTTTTAACATGTTAGTATGTCTTGTTCATTTTTATATGTTGAATAATTAATAATTATTAATAATAATAATAATTACCAAGGTTCCATCTTTCCCCCATTCTATTTAATACAGTGGTGCCTGGGGTTACGAAATTAATTCGTTCCGCGGCCGCTTTCGTAACCCGAAAAGCCTTCGCAAGCCGAAAACCCATAGGCGCTAATGGGGAAAAGCCGCGATTTCGTGTGAAATAGCGCCGAAAAGCACCAAAAAATTTTTCGTAACCCGAAAAAACATTCGTAACCCGGAACAGTTATTTCCTATGGGATTTTTTCGTATCCCGGAAATTTCGTAACCTGGGTATTTCGTATCCCGAGGTACCACTGTATCTGTAAGAAGCTGCTTGGTGAGGCCATTAAGCCTGTGCCGGTGATATCAATATGCTTATGAAACTCAACTCTATTTCTCTATGTCAGTGATGCAGAACCTTTTAGAGACTGAGTGCCCAAACTGCAACCCAAACCTCACTTATTTATCGCAAAGTGCTGCATCCCTCTGGATTTCTAGCGGCAAACTCTAGTGAAGTCTGTGTTGGAATGATGGTGTGTGTGCCCACAGAGAGGGCTCTGAGTGCCACCTCTGGCATATGTGCCATAGGTTCGCCACCACTGCTATGTCATCGATTGGCACTGTAAAGGTGATAGACCTGCAGATGGATGCTGGAATGGGCTGGAGAAGAACTAGTAAGCTGAATCAAGATAAGAGAAGACAGGCTGTTTGGATCAGTGGGAAATGATGGGTTCAACCAACAACCCCTAAGGGGCGGTTCCATGCTGCCCCTTTCCTTGCTGGATCAGGGATGCGGCAACCACATGCTGTGGTCCCGATCTGGCCTTTCCACAATACAAAAAGAAGCTGCAAAAAGCAGAAAGGGCACCTTAGCTGCCGCGGCAACAGGTTTTTGGTGCCCCTGTGACACAGCATGTTGAAACACTGCACCAACAGAGCACCGTGATGAGTCCTGCTGTGCAGTTGGGTGCGCGATGTGACACTGATGTGGGGGCAGCGTGGGAGTGGCCAGCGTGCATACGCCATGTCCCATGCCGTCCTCCACGCCAATGTATAATGTCGGTCTGTAGAGGCTCTGAGTATACAATTATGATCTGGCTGTATTTGGGATGGCACTGCTCCTAAGGGAGCAGATTCACAACTTAGAAACACTCTATCATTGACATTGGAAGCCTAAGCTAACGCTGAGGTTCAGCGTACTTGAGGTCAGCTTCAACTGGTTCACCAGCTACATATGTTCATGGACTGGAACTAGACACCATATAACACAGATCTTAAAGGATTTGTGCTGGCTGTGATATGTTTCCTCTCTTAACCCTGGGTGTCATTACAAGGGTGCTTGCGATGACATCGAAAGCCTCAAACAGGCAGGCATATATAGGGAGAGATGTTCGGTGTTTGGAGAAAAGTCTCTGCCTATACAGTATATTCTTTTGTGAGGATTGAGGTCTTCTGAAGGGGCTTTCATCTGTGTCCCACAGAGGTCATATGGTCAATATATTTTGGGGAAAAAACATGAGAGAGGGACTTCTCTGCTCTTTATTACTTTTCTGCTGAACTGAGATATCTAAAATATCCATGCATGTAGTTTTGACCCATTTAAAACTTACCAGTTTTATTTTGTTAAATTGTTGAATATGTTTTTGTTATGTTAACTCTTTTTTTATTTTAAAGTCCTTTCAAGTGCTTGAATTGATTTTACCTGTATGCTATCCTAAAATCTCTTGATATAGTGTGGGATAGAAATATTTTTAATAACCTGTTTTGGTAGGTTAGCTTTTGCTACCAACTCCAGAGTGAATCAAGACCCAGCATATGGATACTTATTACAACTACATGCACGTGGCAATTAGAAAGATTTTGGAGCACACCAAATCCTCTTACAATTGACACAGGCCCTGCCTGCATGGGCCAAATAAAACATCATCCCCATTTCCAGAGCACGTAGTCCTGATTATGCAACCTTTTTAAAAACTCACCTTTTGTCCAGATCTTCCTGACACAGGGTGGCTTTTTACAACATGCCCACTGTGCTGCTCACAACTGCAACAGTAAGTCTCTCCATCTGAGGTCAGAACAAGGTGCCCACCCAGCAATGTGATCAGCACTGGCCACCTTGTTCTGATCTTGGAGCAGCACAGTGGAGCATGCATGCAAACAACTTTTCAGCATTGCAACAAAGGGCCCCAGGTAATGGAGGTTACTCTGGGCTGCTCCTGGAGTATTCTGGCCCATGCAGAAACAACTACAGTTGCGGTAGCCAGCAATGGTGGGACACCATGACACTACCCATCTCTCTTAATTCAAAAAGCCCCTCATAACCTCTAATGTTTGCCGTAAATGCCATATATTGACTTGCTGCCAAAATTTGGTAGTAAATTGGGATGACATTTTTTAAAAACAAACAAACCAACATTCTGGGAGCATTATTTAAATAAATATATGAATTATGTTTATATGAGCAAAGGTCTTAATTATAGTTCATAAGTACTTTATTTTTCCTGCTGTCACTTCTGCCCAATAATTGGAAGGAAGAAGGATATATTGTTCTTTCTGTCTTACATACAGATGAATGACTGCAGCAAATTGAGATGTTTGGTGTGTCCTTCACAGTATTTGACCTGACCTAGGTCTGATCCTCATTTAGATGGCATAACAAAAATCCACTTAACAGATGCTCAGAAGATGTATTTTCATGGTTTCCAAGTCTCTGTGGTGCTAATTTGCTTATACTGCTGCAACAAGGGGGAATAGCTCCAAAACGAAGCATGTGTAAGGAATAAAAAGAAAAGAAAAGAAAATATTCATTTTGCATTAATCAGCTAGTAAGCCTATTAATTTCAACACTGGGCACTCAACATTCATCCACAAGTAATGTGTGCCAGGTGTTGTGAATGTCAAAAAATATATAAGTGATGCTTACTTAGGCAGATATTTCTGGAGGTTAGGTAATAGTTCTGAGACAGGACAACCAAACAGAACCTTTTCATGTATGCAATGCACATTTTAATACTGCATGAATGCATTGTGATTTGCAGGGTATATTTCTACTGGATCCTACTACTTCTTCCAGAATAGTTATAGTTCTTATCTCTCCTTATCTTGCAATCCATACACTTCCTAAAATACCTACTTCAAATGGACAGAAAATCCGTTGGAGCAGGTTTTTAGTGGCATAGAAGGCTGTAGCAATAGGGGAAGAATCCCAGTTTCATTGGCTGGAAGCACACCATTGGAAACAGAAGTACATTATTACATATTGGCTAATGTTGAAAGGGGGATATTTGCAAGAAACCTCTAGGGATTATGAAGCTTTAAGAGCATTAGATAAATTCACTGAGGATAAGAACACAAGTGGTTATTAGTCATGATAATTCCAAACACAATCTTAAATTCCAAATCTGCTGTCTGGAGGGATTAGGATGTTGTGTAGGTGTCCTTCCAATTGCAAACTGCCATCAGTGGAGGGTGTTTGTGTCATGTGGGTGGAGTTGTTAATGAATTACTCTACATCTGACAGTGTGCAAATGTATGGCTGCCAGCAGTAGGGCCCAGAACAGACTATTCCTGAGAATCCTCAAAAGTGGTTTTGGATCCAACATATCTACAGCCACTATTCCATAAGTATAAGACTGGGCCCGTATATATCTAAACCTTCCATCAAGAAACACAGCTTATGGGAGGGAAGCTATGAAGAACCACACTATCTTTCATTCTGGATGCTTGTTTTCAGCTCTGAATGCCACTGTGGCTTCAGAACAGATATCTCCATCTTTATAAATGAAACTCCTATTCCTCTCTAAGTACCAGTTGCTGTGGAAGTAATGGGGAGGAATTATTCAATTCTTGCCCTGCTTGTAAATTTTCTAAAAACATTTGGGTACCATGTGTTGGGAACTATGATATTAAATTAGAAGGACCATTGTCCTGATCCAGATGGACTCATCTCCCCCGTCCCCATGTTATACATATTTCTGCCGGGTCATTAAAACATAAGGACTTCTCTTGAAATGGGGGAAAAGGTTGCTGACAAAGCCCATAGATGCTAAATGATTGAAATGTTCTTTCACAGCAGCAATAACAATCCTTGAAATATTGATTTAACAGGTTGCAAGATGTACTGACGTTTGGCAGTCATGGTTGCCATTCAACTCCCCTTCATAATCCCAAAGACATTATATGAAAGATTTTCACTGAGATCATTACTTGGGCAATGAATGGTGTGTGGGGGGGGGGGGATGGACAGAAGAAAGTATTCTGGGACAATAAATAATTGGGATAAGCTACACAGAGGTCCAAACTTTGGTGTAGAATCCAATAATCTAAGTCAGTCTGAGAGTGAATTTAAGCAGGTAGTAGTTTCCCCTTTGTTCCAGAACCCAATCTGGAATCCTGTTACCGGGAAATGAGATCAGACACAAGTAAACAGGTTGCATAATGACCACTTTATTGATCTATATCCTATTTAACTGAATTTGCGCCGGGGGATAAGCAAAACAGGGATGGGGGAGCAACCTGATGCAGGTTCTGCTGAGACTCTGACATCACCTTTGAGCACTATCCCCAGCCTTCCCTTGGGTGAATCACAAGCTCTGGGGAAAATCCAAAAAGCATTGGTTGCTGCATGGACAGTTATTTATTGGGACTCAAATCCAGAGGTCTCCCTCCCCAGGTCACAAGACTTCAACAGAGAGTCGCCCCTGAGGGCAGGCTCCTTCTCCATTTCTCCCCAAGTTGCATGACCCATATAGGTGGTTCCAGAACTCCTTGCTAAGGAAGGTCAATGAAGGGCAAAGTCAGGTTTAATACATAAAGAAAACAAAAGTAATGAACATGATAGATCACACAAATTCACCCTAGGCAATGAGAAAATTGAAATAGTTAAAGACTTCCCATACTTTAGATCAAACATTGATCAGAATGAAGACTGCATCAAGAAATGAGAAGAAGATTAGCAATGGGAAGGACAGCTATGAAAGAACTACACAAGATCTTAAAGAGTAAAGATATACAACTGAGTACTAAAGTTAGAATCATCCAAGCCATTGTATTCCCTGTCACCATGTATGGATGTTAGAGGTGGATAGTGGTGAAAGCTGGTAAGAAGAAAATCAACTCATTTGAGATGTAGTGCTGGAGAAGAGTGCTGAAGATATCCAAAAAGATAAACGCATTTCCCTGAAATGAAATCTCCCTGAAAGCCAAGATGACCAAATTGAGGTTTTCTTAATTTGGTCATATCATGAAAAGCCATGACTTTTTAGGAAATACAATAATGCTAGAAAAAAGTAGAGGGTAGTAGTAACACCACATAGCAGATGGCTCAACTCAATCAAAGAGGTTACAGGCCTGAATCTGCAAGATCTGAAAAGAGCAGTGGAGGATGGGGCATTCTGGAGATGTCTCATTCATGGTGTCATCATGAGTCAGGTTCAACTCGAGGGCATTTAACAGCAACAACAAACCCAGATAATAAAACAGTTGCTAGACATGGCATCACTCCGGTCTATTTCTCCATTATAATACCTCATCTTTAAAATATGAGATGAAAGATGAGGAATCAAAGAACCCATTCACATAAAATATTAATCAGTTACTCATTTTCAATAAGGAGCCACCAACATTTATGAGTCATCCTTTTCTTTCTGTATCTCTTCTCTGTGTGGGACAAAAACATTGCATATCTACAATCCAAGCAACAGGGAGAGAATAAAGTTGTTTCCATGTCAACACTGGTACCAAAGCACAAACTAGATCCCTGGAAGCATTTGGTTAGGCACCAACTGTTGATCTTGAGGTCCCTACACTACTAACAGCAAAATTATCTTCTACTTAAGGTAGTGTCATAGTGAGCTGTGTGCACTGAAAAAAGTGTCATAAATGCCTCAAAGTAAGTTTTGAGGGTTAGCAGAGATTTTATGGTGATTTTTCCATATCCATAGGAAAACATTACCTGGTATATGGTACCAGTCTGTATACAGAGCTTGGAAAAGTTGTGTTTTTACACTAGAATTCCCCAGAAATGAGGAGGAATTTGGGGAGCTCAGCTCAGAAAGTAATTTTTCCATGTTTCGAGTAAGCAGAATGAAACACTATATTCATTCCTGAACTTTGTGCTTTTCTACATGAATAACTAATAACGCGCTGGACAGCTACTTGGTAGGGATGCTCTAGCCCACTGAGCAGGTGATTGGATCTGGTGGCTGATAGAGCCCCTTCCAACTCTATAAACTCTAATCAACCTGCTCTAGTGTGTAAGTAGATGGTTCCTGCACAACAATTTCCTGAAGAGAAGTGGTGTCCATACACACCCTCCTTCTCTTCTTTCCCCTCCTCTTTTTCCATTGACTAGCTTCCTGCCATCTGTTGTGGAGTAATGTCAGATCTAACTTATCCCAGACTTATCCCAGAAGGAGCCCTGGTGGCGCAGTGGTTAAATGCCTGTACTGCAGCCATTCACTCGAAACCACAAGGTTGCGAGTTCAAGACCAGCAAAAGGGCCCAAGCTCGACTCAGGCTTGCATCCTTCCAAGGTCGCTAAAATGAGTACCCAGACTGTTGGGGGCAAATTAGCTTACTTGCTAATTAGCTTACT